>NC_092243.1:51750435-51857935 GCF_036320965.1 Panulirus ornatus
TGTTGAATGTGTTTGATGATAGATTGCCAGTTGTAAGATGTCTGGACTGGGGTGGTGAGCGAGATGAGAGAGTCATAGAGAGTGGTCTAATAAAGAAAGTAGAGTTGGTGAAAGCCTTGCGTAAGATGATAAGAAGCAAGGTGGCTGCAGTGTGTAGGTGTTGCAGCTGAATGTCTTAAGTAAAAGGGTGGCTGTGATATGCGTTGGTTAGATAGGATCTTCAGTGTATGTATGGATCATGATAAGGTGCCTCAGGATTGGCAGAAAGCATGTATGACAGTTCAAAGTAAAGAGGTATAAGTTTGTCGAGTGTACCCGGTGCGTTGCATGGGAGAATAGTGATTCAGAGGAAGCCATGTAAAAAGCATCAGACTGGGGAGGAACAGTGTGGTTTTAGAAGTGGTAGAGGATGCGTGGATCAGGTGTTTGGTTTCAAGAATGTGTGTGAGAAATACTTAGAAAAACAGATGGATCTGTATGTGACATTTACGAATCTGGAGAAAACGCATGATTCGGTTGTTGGTGATGCCTTGTAGACGGTCGTAAGGATATATAATGTGGGAGGAAGGCTGCTGGAAGCAGTGAGAAGTTTTCATTAAGGTTATACGGCGTGCGTACGAGTAAGAAGAGAGGAGAGAGACTGGTTCCCAGTGAAAGTCGGTCTGCGGCAGGGGTGTGTAATGTCACCATGGTTGTTTAATTTGTTTATGGATGGGGTGGTAAATGGAAGGGTCTTGAAGACAGGGGCGAGTAATGTAGTGTGCAGGGGATGAGGGTTCATGGGAAGTGATTCAGTTGTTTGCTGATGATACAGCACTGGTGGCAGATTCGAGTGAGAAACTGCAGAAGTTGGTGACTGAATTAGGAAGAATGTGAAAGAAGAAAGTCGAGAGTAAGCGTGAATAGAAGCAAAGTTATTAACATTAGCAAGGTTGAGGGAGAGGCCAGTTGAGGTGTAAGCTTGAACAGTGAAAAATCGGAGAAAATGAAGCCTTTCAGATACCTGGCAGTGGCCATGGCGGCTAATGGAAGCTTGAAGGTGAAAGCGAGTCATAAGGTGGAGGAGGGGGGTAAAGGTTCTGAAGGAACTGAAAAACGCGCAGAAAGAGAAGTCGCTGTCTGGTTAGACAAAAATGGGCATGTTCAAAGGTATAGTAGTCCCAACAATGTTAGGTGGATGCGAGACATGGGATATAGGTGAGGATGCGCCAAGGAAGGCGAATATGTTGGAAATGAAATACTTGAGGGCAATATGTGGTGGGAATTAGTTTGATCGAGTAAGTAATAATAGGGTGAGAGGTGGTGTGGTTATAAAAGAGTAAGGCTGAGACAGCTGCTGAGGGTGTTCTGAAAAGGTTTGGACATCTGGCGAGAATGAGTAAGGAAAGGTTAACAAAGAGGATGTATGTGTCAGAAGTAAAGGGAACAATGAGAACTGGGAGACCAAACTGTATGTGGAAAGATGGAGTAAAAAAAGACTGAGTGATCGGGGTCTGAATATGCAAGAGGGTGAAAGGCGGGCACGGGATAAAGTGAACGGGAACGAAGTGGTATACATAAGACGATGTGGTGTCAGTGGACTGAAACAGGTAATATGAAAAAGCCTGGGGAAACCATGGAAACGTATGTGGGGCCTGTTATTTTTACAGCACAGTTTATATATATATATATATATATATATATATATATATATATATATATATATATATATATATATATATATATATATATACGTGGTCTAATATTTGTACCTATGCAAACTATGATCCTGAGTTTGGTAAGATGTTCGCGTCGAGTTAAAGGTGTTGATATGAGTAACTGGCCAGGGAACTTTACCAGTCCTCGAGCGCTGCAATTGATTAATGGAACAGAATCATCCCTTCATTCATAATCGAGGGTACAATCTGCTATTCCCTCGCTACGACAAAATTATCACGCTGGAATTTTTGAGCGAGTCTGCGACAGAGCTGAAGGATTCCCTGCCGCTGGCGATTATACATCCTAGGGCTTCTACGGCGGCGAGAGGGATGCGTATCGTTCCTCGGAGCCTAGGACGAGGGTCTGGGACGGAGGATTAGTTCCGGGTTGATTACCGGACGACGCAACCAGACCCCAGCTGGGCTCCAGCCACCGTTGTGCCAATCTCGTCAAATAGGGATTTACCATCACATGTTTGCAATGATTTACTGGAGTCTGATATCCATTCGTGGGTTTTTTTCCTCACTCCAACATAGCGGGACACGTTTGCTTGTACTTGGTTTAGATAAGAGAATGTATGATGCGAGTGAATGTATGACAGAGAAATACAAGCACAATCCTCAGTGTATTACGGTGATGAGATGTTTTATAAATGTGTAAGAATATATTCCTTGTCACGAATTGCGACTAAAAAGCTTTTTCTTTTTTTGCTTTTATTGATAGTGACTAACATGACTGACATAAATCATGCACAAGCCGAGGCTATCTTGGGTGAAAAGGAAAATAGATAATGTAAAAATAAGTCAGGGCTCTGAAGGTGTTCGTAGACCCGACTCTCAAAGAGGAAAAGGAAGAAAGGAAAAAGAGAACTCCACAGCTTAGCTGTTGGAGGACAGAAGGAGGCAACATAACGGTTAATCCTCGAGTAACGGGTTAAGCAGATAGATTAGCATTACTGTGTAAACCAAGATGTGTCACTCTATATAATAATGGATGACATTAATCCGGTTTTGTTTACTGGTATTATGAACGCCACACTTATTCCTGAGACTCTGGGGCAGTTTATATTAATAATGATTAAGTAACTACTGAAAAAGAAACACAGGTTCAGTAACTTTCATGTTACACTCAGTGGAGTGCCACTCGATCTGTTACACTCAGTGGAGTGCCACTCGATCTACTTCCCTTTCTGAAACAACAGTTTCATCTCAGCCTCAGTTCACGATATCGAGTTAATGCTATTTGATCTAGCATCTTCCCTCGTGGCTATCAGCAAGTGTGTGTGTGTGTGTGTGTGTGTGTGTGTGTGTGTGTGTGTGTGTGTGTGTGTGTGCGCGTGCGTGCGTGCGTGCGTGTGTGTGTGTGTGTGTGTGTGTGTGTGTGTGTGTGTGTTGTGACTGATAACACAATTATTATTAACGTCATAAGACCGCAGAATTATGAGACACTGATCAATTCCAGTTACGATGAGATGACTTAATCTTGGTTCGGCCACGGACGATTTAGCCCGATCAACAAGAGACAATATAATGCTCTTCAGTAATGAATGTATTACTCCTTGCCAGCCACAGACGACTGAATCCTTACCCAGGTATAGACGGTTTAATTATAGCCACCAGCAGACGATCTATTCATGGCCAATGGGTATAACTTAATCCTGGTTTCACTCGGGATCAATAGTACGGAGCGAAATCCTGGCTAACAACACAGCTTTGTCTCGGCGAACAACACCACACTGACTGAGCCAGCCAACCACAACCTAGATACAGCGACCTTCAGTGACCTACCTACAAACGTTTTCTTCCGTGCACTTTAGCCGCTGCCGACCTGGCCACAGGCCCAAGCAGACCTGCACTTGCTTACTACACTAGTACGAGCATGACTTAAGTCAACCATAATACTGGAACTCCTTGTGTGACGGTATTCATGAGATGAGTGAACCGAGCAGCCAATATCTTCGAGAGATTTTTCTGGTCTACATTATATCTCGCCAAGCAATATGTCTTCATCGGAGAAGTGAGAAATGAAAAGAAGAAACTATATCGACATTACTATGGCGTTCTGTTTATATCCTTGGAAGTGAAATGATGAAAGCGTTAGTGTTGTCTCTGTTCTCTGACATGCTTCTAATGCTACCAAGCCAAATATCAGTACGCAGAAGTGTATTTAGACATAGACATAGATACATAGACCAAACAGACACTATGAATCAAGATGAGTGATATTCTTTCACCTTTACATTCTTTCTTCTTATTTCATTCTCAATTTTTTCTAGTCACGTAAATACCTTTAGAACATTCCTAGAGAAGTTTTGAAAACAATCCACATACTATGATGAAGAATGAAAACGTCCCTTGAATTATAGTAAAGAGTTTTAGAACAACGTCAAATTAATACGATCATCTGCATTATTTGACCCAAAAACGTAATGCTATTTTTCCTAGACTTTCAGTGGACTATACAGATTTCCTCTCCACTACAAGTAAGCCTCATGTAATTACCAGGGAAAGTTTCTCTCTGAATCACATGTCGATACCATCACCCTGCTGCCATACCATAGTCTGAAACAGATTCATGCAATAGTCTGGTTATTTTTCACGATGAATACGAGCCTTGGTTCTCAACTGTTCCTGTAGTGGTTAAGATTACGGTATGGAGGGGATCTGGATGGGGTTAGGGTGTACAGTAGGGGTGTGGGGGAGATGATCGGATTGAGTCATGGGGAGGAGTTGGGAAGGTTGGAAGGGGAGGAAGTAAATACTGGATGATGTGAGTCCTCGGGACATCTTGATGGGGAGAGAAGGGAAGCATGATGGGAGAAAAGAAGGGATTCGGATGGGGAGGAAAAGACCATAGTAAAGGAAGGGTGTGGGCTCGGAGTAGGTATAGAGATGTGAGCTGCAGTGAGGAGAGAGGAGAGAGTCAAGATTTTTTGGAGAGAGAGAGAGAGAGAGAGAGAGAGAGAGAGAGAGAGAGAGAGAGAGAGAGAGAGAGAGAGAGAGAGAGATAGAGAGATAGAGAGAGAGAGAGAGAGAGAGAGAGAGAGAGAGAGAGAGAGAGAGAGAGAGAGAGAGTAAAAGGATTTCTTTGCTATCTTAGGCGCGCATGCATCTGTAATTACCCATCTGTAATTACCTATCTGTACTGTGTAGTGTAGCGACCCATCTCTTGAACATTCTCTGTTAGCATATCATAATATGATTCTTGCATGACCTATGTTCTCAATCATTCTGTTCCATTTATCCACCTCTCTTATACTGTAAAAGTACTCTACATGTTTTTAAACAAGTTTCATGTTATGCCCCTGATTGCTCTCTCTCTACATCTCACTGTCCACGTCATCGGTCTGCTTTAAAACCTTAAAGACTATGATCAGGTCACTCCTCTCTCTTCTTTCTTCCAAGATGGGCGAATTTAAAGCCTTAATGTCTTTCCCTGCAAATTAACTCAATTCTGGTATCAATTTTATCTCCTTCCCAAGGACATTCTGTATTAGCTCTTTGTGCTTCTTTAGGTGTACTTACTAAATTTGAGATCTGTGTGTGTGTGTGTGTGTGTGTGTATTATGTGTTGTGTGTGTGTATTATGTGTTGTGTGTGTGTGTGTGTGTTGAGTGTGTGTGTTGTGTGTGTGTGTGTGTGTGTGTTGTGTGTGTGTGTGTGTGTGTTGTGTGTGTGTTGTGTGTGTGTGTGTGTGTGTGTGTGTGTGTGTGTGTGTGTGTATTCACACAAGAGTGTTGGCTGTGTCTCACAACTGATGACTCTTCCCTCCCTCCCAGTACACCACCGTGGAGTATGGTTGCGTCTCTTCTCTCCTCAATGTATGGCCGACTCATTTCAAGGGGACAGACCGATCTAGGAAGATTAACGAGCCAAGACAACAACACAAACTCGCATCAACTTGTAATATAAGCGACGTTCCTGTCCGTCTTGATGATGGTGGCCAGGGAGCGAGTGGTCTGCCTCGCAGCCCAGTAATGACCCGTGGGAGACACACCACCACTGGCATACAATAGCAAGGAATTACCTCCTTTACTCTGCTCGGTTCCAGCATGTTAGCCTGGGCACTCCAGCTGTGACAGCCACAGTTCCTCCTTCCTCAAGACCTCCCCGTCTTGCCCTGTTGGTCTCCTTCAAGGAAGAAAAGGGAAGGGAGATAAAAAAAAAGAGAATGAGGTTTTAAATCTTCTTACATCCCTGTGACACCACCATAACCCGGGCCTGTAACGCTACCACCGCTCGGCTTATACTACCACCACCACTCGGCCTGTAACGCCAACAACGCCTAGTCTGTAACACTACAGCTCAACCCGTAACAGCAC
Source organism: Panulirus ornatus (assembly GCF_036320965.1). NCBI lineage: Eukaryota > Metazoa > Arthropoda > Malacostraca > Decapoda > Palinuridae > Panulirus > Panulirus ornatus. The sequence goes on from NC_092243.1 coordinate 51,756,455, forward strand.
CATCATCAAGACTGTACTACCACCACTATCCAGCCTGGGACACCACACTGCTCCCCGGCCTTGACCCAGACAGAGTGGCCGGTGCTTGCATCAGCTGCTGCCACTCGAGAGCGGGAGGAGGGCTCTGACTAATCACGACCAGCACTCTACTCTCCCCTGCGAGCAGCCAACTCCTCGACCACGACCAGCACTCTACTCTCCCCTGCGAGCAGCCAACTCCTCGACCACGACCAGCACTCTACTCTCCCCTGCGAGCAGCCAACTCCTCGACCACGACCAGCACTCTACTCTCCCCTGCGAGCAGCCAACTCCTCGACCACGACCAGCACTCTACTCTCCCCTGCGAGCAGCCAACTCCTCGACCACGACCAGCACTCTACTCTCCCCTGCGAGCAGCCAACTCCTCGACCACGACCAGCACTCTACTCTCCCCTGCGAGCAGCCAACTCCTCGACCACGACCAGCACTCTACTCTCCCCTGCGAGCAGCCAACTCCTCGACCACGACCAGCACTCTACTCTCCCCTGCGAGCAGCCAACTCCTCGACCACGACCAGCACTCTACTCTCCCCTGCGAGCAGCCAACTCCTCGACCACGACCAGCACTCTACTCTCCCCTGCGAGCAGCCAACTCCTCGACCACGACCAGCACTCTACTCTCCCCTGCGAGCAGCCAACTCCTCGACCACGACCAGCACTCTACTCTCCCCTGCGAGCAGCCAACTCCTCGACCACGACCAGCACTCTACTCTCCCCTGCGAGCAGCCAACTCCTCGACCACGACCAGCACTCTACTCTCCCCTGCGAGCAGCCAACTCCTCGACCACGACCAGCACTCTACTCTCCCCTGCGAGCAGCCAACTCCTCGACCACGACCAGCACTCTACTCTCCCCTGCGAGCAGCCAACTCCTCGACCACGACCAGCACTCTACTCTCCCCTGCGAGCAGCCAACTCCTCGACCACGACCAGCACTCTACTCTCCCCTGCGAGCAGCCAACTCCTCGACCACGACCAGCACTCTACTCTCCCCTGCGAGCAGCCAACTCCTCGACCACGACCAGCACTCTACTCTCCCCTGCGAGCAGCCAACTCCTCGACCACGACCAGCACTCTACTCTCCCCTGCGAGCAGCCAACTCCTCGACCACGACCAGCACTCTACTCTCCCCTGCGAGCAGCCAACTCCTCGACCACGACCAGCACTCTACTCTCCCCTGCGAGCAGCCAACTCCTCGACCACGACCAGCACTCTACTCTCCCCTGCGAGCAGCCAACTCCTCGACCACGACCAGCACTCTACTCTCCCCTGCGAGCAGCCAACTCCTCGACCACGACCAGCACTCTACTCTCCCCTGCGAGCAGCCAACTCCTCGACCACGACCAGCACTCTACTCTCCCCTGCGAGCAGCCAACTCCTCGACCACGACCAGCACTCTACTCTCCCCTGCGAGCAGCCAACTCCTCGACCACGACCAGCACTCTACTCTCCCCTGCGAGCAGCCAACTCCTCGACCACGACCAGCACTCTACTCTCCCCTGCGAGCAGCCAACTCCTCGACCACGACCAGCACTCTACTCTCCCCTGCGAGCAGCCAACTCCTCGACCACGACCAGCACTCTACTCTCCCCTGCGAGCAGCCAACTCCTCGACCACGGCCGGTATCAATATCTGGGAATCCCGTGTACAGCAGCAGTAATGAGGGACCCAGAGCTGAAAACCCCTAAGGATGGTCAGGCCTGAGACACGTGTTTGTGAAAATGGGCAAATGTGGAGGTTTACCACTGGAGGGAGCACTGGAAACTCCCCTTCTCCTCTCCTCATGGGAGAAGAGCTTTGGTCATGGAGACGTTCTGGGCCTGCCCGGCCTGAGTGCCATAGGATGTGTTAAGTCGCCGACTCTCCAGCGTGACAGGATCGAAAACCTCTAACAATTGAAGAAAGGAGTGAACTGTGAAAGTCTTAAGAGTCTACTTCGGGCAGGCTTACAGATGCTAATATGTCATCAAGATCGCTTCCAGCGTCTTACTCTACACAGCAGAAGTGAATCTTTCAACATACTTACCGTGGAAGTATTACCAAATATTGCAGAGACTTAAATAAACACAAACATCCTTATAATCATAACATTCTTATTGTGGAAGTGTGGATGACACAAATACACTACCGAGCGAAAGATAATCGGCGAAAAAATGTAATAATAGATAAAGACATTTGAATGAATAAGAATAACTACGACAAGGAACCAGACTGAACCAACTGTGACCAATGATAGAAAATGTAATCAGACGGAAAGAAAACGTAATGTAGAGTATATCTTAATTGGGTGTGGAGAATTGGACAGATAAATAAGCTAAATCAGACATTGATATATATATATATATATATATATATATATATATATATATATATATATATATACTTGCCCGCTTGCGTAAGGTGAAGAGTGGATGAAATTACAGTTGAATTGTACAAGGATGGGGTGTCAGTGTTTTTTATGGGTCAGTGAGGATTTTCAGTGTATGTATGGCTAAAGTTAAGGTTCATAATGACTCGAAGAATGCGCGCCCGTGACATACAAAAGGCGAGGGGAACAAAACTGAATGGTGGAATGAGAGAGAGGTATACGTCTGCTGGGTATAGTTGGTGCGTTGTATTGGAGTGAGTGGTGAATGAGCGTGTGGGGCAAGCAGAAGGCTTGGGACTAGGGAGGAGCAACGTGTATGGTGGACGATGTTTGGTCCAGGTGTTTAATATGAAATATTTGTATGAGAAATACTTACAGATACTTCTACGAGGCATTTAGGGTTGACAGAGATGCCTTGTGGAAGGTATTACGAATATACAGTGTGGCAGGAAATGTTTAGAAAACAAATCACACGTACTACGACACATAGCCAGTGGGTCGGAGTTGGTTGGAAGAAACAAAATGAAAAGGAGATGACCGCACTAGGATGAAGCAGTGAGAAAAGCTGTGACAGAGATGGCATCTTTAAGATGGTGGATGGCGGAGGAGCACAATCCTCCCAAAGACTATTCGTGGAAAAGACGTTACATCAAATTCAAAATGTTCTACCAGGAAGACAAAGAAAACGCTAAGAAAGAACAGAGACAACCGTGCAAGAACACGGAGGCTGTGCGCTCCTGTGAATTCCAAAGACAACAGAGAAGCATTCTATTCCATTAAGGGTTTTCAAGTGAACTTCTTGGCTTACCTAAAGGACAACAATGGAAGGTGAAAAGAGCAGTTTGAAGGTCTCTTAGATGTAATCAACCTCGAGAAAAGATGATGCGGAAATGGAGGCAGGGCCAGGAGAGGTGAGGTCTGAGCACAGAATGTCAGACTTGATAATGTTGAAGAGGCAGGCAAACATACCAGGAACCTTAGATTTCCCAGGCGTGATAACACTTCTCTGGAGATATGTATCGGTTAATGAGGCAATGAAAAGGCCACAGTAAACTTGGAATTAAAGACAAGGATAAATAGAGAAAATAGGTAATGATTCTGTTCGTCTGTGATTTAGGCTTCGCTTACCCACACAACAGATGAATTGATCTTTGGAATGGAAGAGAGATATTATGTAGAAGTGGAAGATAAGGTAGTGGTAGCAGCGTTGCTTGACACTGAAGAAAGGAATTTCCCATCCATCAGACAATTACCTTTTCACAAGTCATAGCACATGACAGTAACAGACAGCCCGGCTACCTCTGGGAAGTGAAGTGGGAATATGACACGAGTTCCAAGTGGGTTTTTATGGCAGACTACTCGCGAGGCAGAGTGTGATGACAACTCCCTTTGTACTGCATTTTTTCATGAGAGAGAGAGAGAGAGAGAGAGAGAGAGAGAGAGAGAGAGAGAGAGAGAGAGAGAGAGAGAGAGAGAGAGAGAGAGAGAGAGAGAGAGTGTAAAAAGGTCTCGATAATACTGAGGGAAGGAGGGTAGTGCGGTGGTGGGGGGGGGACACATACGAGTTGTTAATTTCCCTTATAAAGCTGGGTAATTAATGAGCCCATTTAGCGCGCGTCGGGGTATTTATGGAAGTTATTAGAAACTTTAAACTGTACTTTGATATTAATGAGAAGGCAGCAACGTGATCTATAGGGAGAAACTTTTCATTACTGGCCTATAACTCCTTGCATGGCCGGCTCTCTCTCTCTCTCTCTTGTAATTCGTTGTCCTGTAGTGGCGAGATTAAAAGAAGAGACGTAAAGAGAAATAAAAGAAATATAATATAGACACACACACACACACACACACACACACACACACACACGCACACACACACACCTCCGCAACCTCGTTTTCTTCAATATCGGCTACACGTAAGTAAAAGCTAGAATGAGTGCAGACAAGACCATGTAGAAACATCCTGAGCCCATGTTACAGCACATACCAAGAGGTCCTCATCTTGCTGAACCTCTCCACCTTCTCGGACCAACAAGTGTAGCAGCAGCAGCAGCTCACACTGAAGTTTGGTCATTAAGCTGCTAACCCGCCACTCCCGCCACCGAGACACCTCCTCCCTCCCTACGCCCTCACACCTACGAACCGCCGTTCCTCACCACGATCGACTTGGACCAATCAGAGCTCGTACAGACGGGTATAGGGACAGTCCTATACCTACCACTATGAACGTTATCAACAATCCATAAACAAGTCCCTATAGATGAACAAGTAAACAGCTCAGTTTTCTTTTAGGTAACGTGGTACGTCAACTACTACTGTATTACTGTAGTAACTATTCTTAACTTATTGTTCAACCAGGTGTATAATGTATAAACCATAGTATTGACTCTGTAAACATTCCTGTATATCTGTCATCCTGGCTATGCAGATATGCCTCACTCGTCTGCTTATCCAAAGCGTGGAAATATCAAACCCATTCTGACCTTAAGCTCTTTTCTAAATCAACGAGTATAAGGTCTGTAACATCTGTAATCCCTCGACGGTGTACTCTCAGCCAAATGGGCTGCCTAAACTCAACACATTGTTATCTACTCATTATCTATTGACACACACATGCGCAGGGTTTGTACTCTGGGATCGTGACGTAACGCCTCTTGATCTACGTGAATATGTTTGCAGACGATGCATGGGTCATGAGCAAGGTGAAAAGAAAGGATGATTGCATCAACTTACGAGGGGACCTTGACAGACTCCGAAGTAGGTAGGATACTTCGTTAGTTTAGATTTATCCGAGTAAGTGTAAGGTGATGAGGTTGTGATACAACGGCAGAAGACCTCAATATTATCTATCAGGATATAAACTGCAGGAAAATGCGTGTGACAGGGACCTTTGAGTCGCCATCATCCCTAACATGACATCTGGGTCCAGCATTAGGAGAATAGCAAGGATGATCAACATTCATCTGGCAAGTATTAGTATACCATTGTTACATGGGTATGGAAATATTCAGCAAGCAGACCTCATCCTTCGTAAGGACAAAATTGATATATACCTCTCAAGTTCGGTTACCACACCTGATGAAGGGCAGCAAGCTACCAGAGAAGGTCTAGAGGAAGGCCTGATAAACTTTAAAGTTTCAGACGAGTGATGACGCTGACAGCGGAAAGTTCCTTGAAAGATTCAGAGACAGAGCAGCCAGAGATGTAAAGGAGTATATTTCTACAATATATGAGTGGTAGGGGAAGAGAAGCTACTGAATGAGGATATAATAAGTTTGAAAGGTTGTATGATAAAATAAAATGTTGAAGAGATGGTGCCCGACGAGTGTACAACTCCCTCCCCGCGCAATAAAAACAGGTAATTATACCCCAGCCTATTTATGTGGAGATTTCAACACTCACACACTTATTAATTAGTGAGAACCCATCATAAATATTCAAATTTCTGGCTAAATTCTTCGGGGAAAGTACGATAACAAGCTCCTTCTTTCCTATTATCTTTCTCCACATTGATGTTGGGGTTTATACGTAAATTAATTATCTTTATATAACCCTTTAACTACTTGTCAACCTTCTTTCATTTATTTCCCTGCTTAAATTTGCCTCTTTAAAGGATCTGAGATGAGGTATTTGATACCATACAAGGATGTATGGAAGTAGGACCCTTCTTCGTGCTGGAGCACTTCCTCCAGTTCAGCATCTCCTCAAGTTCAACGAAGATTTCTAAAACGTTTCCAGTGAAGAGAGGAAATGCGAAGGGAGCGTCTGAACGCCCCATGTGTCCCCCTAACCCAATAAGTCCAACCTAAAGTGTTCTCCTGCTGCCCTGGGAACAAAATCCTTTTATGACAAGAGACTCAGAAGAGAAAATGGATATTCATAAAATGTAAGAAGAAAAGTGCGTAAAATCTAGAATTTTCTTCATCATATCTGCAATTTACAGCATACATGGTAAGTCTGTATGTCGCCAGCAGCCTTATGTCATGTGCTACAGACCCTCTGTATTACCATGAGGAGCCAGACACCAGCACTTCGAGATCTGACGTCCTCTTGACAGTATCTTGTTCGATTCTGAGACACGACTCGGTTTCCTTCATCATTAACATCACCTTCAGCATTATGCGGGTTTCAGCAGACGTCATTCTATGTCTTGATACAAACTCTTCCAGTATTACTTACTAACCTATCTCTCTCTTGCTACTCTTCAGACCACACCGGCACACCTGGTGTGGTCCTGGATTAACACCAGTGCTTGAGAGAGAGAGAGAGAGAGAGAGAGAGAGAGAGAGAGAGAGAGAGAGAGAGAGAGAGAGAGAGAGAGAGAGAGAGAGAGAGAGAGAAGTATTGGGTTTATTAAGAATACATTAATATAATGATCTTGTTTTCTCACGTACCCTCGATAAAAATTCATCCATGTTTGGTCATTTTCCAAGACATTCCAAAGAGCTGACTTCGTTCAGTTCAAACTGACCACCACACAAACATTCTGGAGGAAGAGGAGAGTTGACCGGAGTGGAAGACACGGAGGGTTTACCCCGACACACAGGTGCCAGTCTGCCTGTCTATTTGACGCTACAGTTTTGCTCCCGCGGGTGTGATGCTGCCTCGCTGGTGGCCTGGTTGGTTCTCCTGTTCCCCGCTCTGATAACATTTCTATCAAATCTTCATCCTCATCTCATGATCCTCCTCCTCATCATCATCATGAAATAGCATCATTGTCATTATCTCTGTCCATTCTTTTGCGACCAGTTAATCATGCATTATCATCCCAGATTTTTTAATTCTAGTGTATAAATGATTCAATACCTCTAAGGGTAGATAACCACGACAAAATGAACTTGCTTTGTACATTTCATGATCATGAACGCAATGTCACAGCTGAGTCTTTATACCCGTGTTGAATGCAACATTTCGCCGAGAGAAAAAAAAATCCATGAACTCTTTCATTCGATTTTCCAATGCTAATCTTTCTATCTGGAACTACAGTTGTCTGACCTTCAGCTCTTGACAGCTGCCTCACTGGGTCCTGTAAGACTAAAACTAGTGGCTGGAAACGAGTGGCATTATCTTCCCCCTAAAGTAATGTCTGATTCTCTTTCTTCTATTTCTTTACTCTCCTCTTATGACCCTCAATTTATCTACTGTCGTATCCTTACCTTTAAGTTTTCTCTATATCTTCACTTTTGCAACATCTCGATCATTCATCATTCTTCACGACCCAAGAAAGCTGTTGATATTAAAATCAGGAAATCATAAGAACCTGCCAAGTTTATGACTAATTTCTCATATTCACTAAGGCAGTAGAGGTATAATGCCAATCATCTCTGTCTTTGCAGTAATGGCAATCATCTTGCAGAGCCGAGATGTCTCAGTACCTCATGTAACCCATGTCATCGAACGGCCGTGAGACTCGCTGCGTGCAGAGATTTCTCTCGTATAATCTAGATCCCCGAACGTTCCTTATTAATTGTACGGTGAGGTTACTTGTTAATACATGCAATTACCTTACTAATTTCTATTGAGTTTCAGCCATCCAGCTATCATTGTTGATATATATCCACTGAGGGACAATACGTCTCTCAGATCTTGATCATATATTCGTCGAAAACTATTAATTCACGTAAAGGATAAATCCTCCAGTTGTGACCAGGTTCTTGGCAGTTGGTTTGGTGTTCAGGTTAGCAGTGACCCTCCTGCATCCTCTACATCCCATGCTCTAGTCTAGGTCATCCTGTTCCTTCGTCTGGTAGTCTCAGAGAAGCCACTGAAGGAACCGTGTCTCGTCCTGGTGCTCTAAGGCCACCTCTATATTCTACTCCGCCCCCATTTTTCACCTTTAACTTCACCCCACACTAAAAACAGATGGCTCTATCTTCTCCCCCAACTCCACAGTCATCCTCACCCTCACATGCAACACCCTGAGTTTTACCTCCGCCTGACGCCAGCTCCACAAGACCTCGCCACTAGTCTCGGCAGCCAGCCTGGCGGATCCTCCTCCTCGGCCTTTCCAACACCTTTTTGTTCCTCGTGGAAAATATTGTGACGACAAAGTTTTCTTTCCAGCTTTAAGCTGCCATATTTTTCCTGGAACAATATTGCCAAAGTTCCAGCGGAGTAAAGACTGGAGTACCGGAAGGTTTTGCCCCGGCAAGAGATTGTGTCTCCTGACCCCAGCTCACAGCAAACTGTTTATCAACTTAGAAAACAAAACTGCATCATGATCCTTTATTAAAGTATCTGTACATATGTAAAACACATACGTCATCAGGATTATAAGGCTCTATAGCCTCACAGGTGTTGGGACTATCATGTCGTCCATTATAATAACACTTGAACTCGTCATTCAGTTCCTCATATATCCTGACCACATCCACCGCGAGTCTCCCCTCGGCATCATTTCGCCTGACTAGCTGCTCTTTGAACCGGCTATTTACTCCCGATTGATATAAGGAAAAGTTTGGGATTTTCTCCTATTTCGTCCACATCTTTTGTAGTGTGTGTGTGTGTGTGTGTGTGTGTGTGTGTGTGATTAAATTTTCATCGTGAAATTACGGGCCTCAAACTCTTAATACAACAAACACAAAGTAAGAAAAGATGGAAATTACAAAATTGGTTACGTATTTTGTTTTCGACCAAGCATTACATCACTGTATCTAATAAAGAGGAATCACTATGCAGACGCCTCACAGTTCCGTCAACGGAGTGCCTTTTCTCTTAATAATAAACTTCTGTATCAAGTCTACATCACTGGAACACTCTCAAAGCTACTGACAAATTAGAATCCTATTCATTTGCATATCTATGTATATATATCTATATCTATCTATCTATATACATATACATACATACATATATATATATATATATATATATATATATATATATATATATATATATATATATCTTTCTTTCTTTCATACTATTCGCCATTTCCCGCATTAGCGAGGTAGCGTTGAGAACAGAGGACTAGGCCCTTAAGGGAATATCCTCACCTGGGCCCCTTCTCTGTTCCCTCTTTTGGAAAATTAAAAAAAAAAAAAAAAAAGTGAGAGGGGAGGATTTCCAGCCCCCCGCTCCCTCCCCTTTTAGTCGCCTTCTACGACACGCAGGGAATACGTGGGAAGTATTCTTTCTCCCCTATCCCCAGGGATAATATATATATATATATATATATATATATATATATATATATATATATATATATTATTCTTTTTTTTATTTTGCTTTGTCGCTGTCTCCCGCGTTAGCAAGGTAGCGCAAGGAAACAGACGAAAGAATGGCCCAACCCACCCACATACACATGTATATACATACACGAACACACATGCAAATATACATACCTATACATCTCAACGTATACATATATATACACACACAGACATATACATATATATACATGTACATAATTCATATTGTCTGCCTTTATTCATTCCCATCGCCACCTTCCCACACATGAAATAACAACCCCCTCCCCCTCATGTATGCGGGTGTGTATATATATACATATATATATATATATATATATATATATATATATATATATATATATATATATATATATATATATATATATATATATATATATCAGGTACACTATCCTAGCCATAGCCTCGACCGACATCTCACTTACATGTTGCTCATAAGCTTTTTCCCATCTTTGTGTGTTGTGCAGGGAGTGTGGCGAGTGTTCGCCCGGCGAACTGATGCGCGAGAGAGCATTTGCATCCAACTAATAACCGTTTCTATACAGTATGGCAGTGGTGTTCGCTGCCATATGATCATAAGCCTACCTCACCTTGTGCCATCCTCTCCCTTCCCTTTAGTGGTTTCCCCATTACCTCTCCCACCGCCTCCCAACTTCCCCCTTACAACGCATTCAATCCTTTCATCCCTACCAGCATCTTTTTTTTTTTCCCCAAACTCTACCCTCGCAACTCACTTATTGTCTCACTAAACGAGTAATTCTCTTTCCTCTGCCTCAAAACTCAAAATAGTCTCACACTCCTATTGTCCTCAACTTCCCTCCTCAGCATTTATTCACCCTTCCCCTGCCAATGGAATCCCACCATTCCTATTACGACTCAATCAACTCAGCCCTTCCGCTAGCCCAAAAGGGCCTCACAGCACGACGCACTCATGTCTCAACTGTATCACTGTAATTTCTTTAGGCTTTTTATGTGGTTCCTGCTCTTATTATCGCCCTCCATCTTCCACCCCACATCGCATGGTCCTGTCCATCAACATTCATCACCCTCACATTATTCTACGATCCCCTACTCATGACTCATTCATCCGATCATCCTATTCATGTCCGGCAACATCCACCTCACAACTCAATCATTTCATCGTCCTATTAGCTTCCTCAACCTTTGCCCCTCACGAATCATCCCCTCGCCTTAATTTGCTCCCAGATTTGCAAGTCATGCGGCCCCCGTCAGTGTCTTTGATTGAGCGGGTGCAACTGAAATCGAAGCAAAATGTTAACGTTTTCTAAGGACGTGAAAAAAAAAAAAAATGACACTATATTAACGCACTTCCCATGACCAAAGTGAGATAACTGCTATCACCACCCCACTTGTGTGTACTGACCCATTCTGACATAAGAAAATGTCACAAACAAATACATTAAACTATTCATGTGTGAAAATCCCACCAGCGCACGATGTGGACAAACACAACTCTCAACTTTTAAAAGTTGGAAAGGTGAAATCAGATCAATCTCTTTCTTTTCGTCCGGGATATCATGGAGGGGAGAGTCACTTTTATTGAGACAAGTTCTAATCAACTCCCAGGCGACCTCGAGATTACGGTCGGCAACCAAGTGAACTCTCTCAGGTCTGTGTATTTGGTTCGTCGTGGCCTTCCAGTAACTTATGGGATTCCTCTGGTCAAGAGAATCCGATTCCGAGTGGAGATTTAGAGAGGAAGAAGAGGTTCACAAAATCTAAAATCCCTGTCTTACATTTTAGATGATGAGGAGGACTCGACTATGAGAGGCAATGTCATTTCCAGTAACAGATGAAGAGAACATAGGAAGGATTAGAATGAGTATCCGGGTGATGATCCCTTAACTGTCATTACTGGATGCAGTAGTTAATTAGAAAAGCTGGAAACTAACTCCATTAAACCCAATTTGTTCTGGATCAATGTCCACTGTGGAATTACACCGAGGATTTGGCAATGGAGTTTTCATTTGAAGTCCACAATCTGCTCACGGGACAGCTCGCAGCCAAGAACACTTCGTTTTCGTGAGTTTCACGAGAGACAATCTCTTGGGGGGACACAGTCATGTCATAATAGAAAACTTTAAGTCACCAAACTCGGAGTGGGGTGAATCCCTTTCCAATACCTCTGGGCCTGAACTTTTCCCAGCCTTGGTTGACAGAGCGCCGGTACAATAAACTGAAAAACCTACTCGCGACGTGGACACAAGAGACCAATTTCCAACTAGAGATGAGGATCTTGTCTATTTATGGTTGGAGAAAAGTTAGGTACAAGTGATCATCGTGAAAATCACTTTTTAGGTAACTCTTAAACTGTTCGTAATGTTTGGCCACCACGAGAGCAAAGAAAAAATGCCAGAGTTTAGAATCTCAGATTTTAATGATTTCTTCATTATCCTTGGCATGATAAGATGGGATGACATGGAATCAAATGATATGAACGCACACTGATAAAGGTTGAGTCACTGAAAGCAGCAGGGGGAACACACACGCCAATGCGAAACAGACGGTCGCCAAAACGGTTCAACAGTGGAATAAAGAACTGCTTACTGTACTGTGATATTGTATATATAGAACTGAAAGACAGGAATACTCAGCAGGATAGAGTGAGTTTTGCTAGTCTACACAGGAAAACTATAAAGCCCTTCGCCAAACTGAACTTCAGCATGAAACACCTACTGCTGAACACAGCAAAAGAAACCCAAATAAATCCTGTAGGTATGTTAGAAACAAGAGTGCATTTACCTAGTGAACTCGGCCATTACTCACGGAAAAGTGGGACTTGGTTCAAGGCACTGAGGCCAAGTCACAAACCTTAAGTCATCATCAATATATTTTCTTGGCATTTACCACTGAAAACACAGCTGATTTTCCATATCTAGTTCCATTGCTAGCATAGGAAGAGGTTCTGCCTTATTGATAAACAAATGAGAAATGAAACTTTAGCATTATATGGAGTAAAAGTAAACAAAACGACAAATTCCGATAAGAAGTTTCTAGAGATAATGAAAAAAAGATAGCAAAGTCCTTAGCTTTTAGTGAGCCACTTGCTTCAGGAAACGTATCAGATGTAAAGCTTGTCAAAGTAACGCAGATACTTATAAAAATCATAACTGCCTGACTGGAAATTATCGCTACAATTAGCTTAACGTCCGTCGGTGGTAAACTTATGGAAACCAACATCCATATGGTCACCACTTAATCACCGATTCGCATTATGTTCGAAGTGGTTCGTGTCTGACAAATCTGATTGATTTCACCCACAATACAGTCAACAAGTATGATGAATGTTGATATCATCCATTATGGACTTTCAGAAGGCATTCGATAATATCCCGCTTCGCAGATAACTGTCACATCGTATAGACGGGACAGCACTAACGGTCTAACCTCAAAATAGTTAGACATATACATTGGTGTGCCTCAGGGATCAGTCTTGAGATCAGTTCCCTCATGCCACAGAAATCAGTGATGGGACAAGTTCTTGTCGTATATATCATTGACACAGACACTGGACTGTGTTTTTTTTTAGATATCAGGACTTGCAGACGATACTGATCTGGAAAATCACACTTAGAGAGAAACTGAACGTCTACATGTGTCTGCAAGGTTGCACAGACTAACTAATATACTGGGTTCACATTGGCACATGAATTTGACACAAGTGAAAAGCTCTACATATTGGTAGTAAAATTGGGAAGGCAAGCTACAATATAAATTCTGTTGGACTGCGAAAGGTAAATGAGGACAAAGACTTAAAGGTGTAACAATATCCGAATGCCTTAAAGTCAAGTAATTAGGGCATAAAAGTAGTAAATCAATACAAATACAACTCTAGGCTTCACAGGTCTTAGAAGCAAGGTATTCAAGGCAAGATAGCAATCCTCATCTTAACAGTTCACTGGTGCGTCTCAGTCTTGACTGTTGTGCTCTGTTTTGGTCACCTTGTTTGTGACACAGACAACAAGGTGAGCACAGGGGCGACCTGCAAAGATGATTCATAGAGAAACCCTTTGAGAGCTGACTGGACGACTTAACCCTACATAGCTTAGAAAAGAGGTTAAGAAGTGTTCAATACAGGTAGTCAGAATCATCAGAGGTTTTTGCCAATCGCGATCTAAGCAGTTACTTAAAAGCTAAATCTTCTGTATGTCACGTACAATAATGAATACAAACTCGAGGGCAAATGCTACACTTGGATAAGACAAAACACCTTTCTTCAACAGGACTGCTACGAAATGAAACTTACATCAATGATAGAGGTAGCTTAAAGCAAATTCAGAAATATGTTTACGAACAGCCTCGGCACATACTCAAGTACACCATTGAGACCATCTATAATTCTGTAGTTACATATAGATCTATATTTCCTCCATCACAGGCCATCTGTTTCTCTGTCTACTCCTACACTCGTCTTTTCTTATCTCATCTTCCGTCACGAGGAACATCGAAAGATCGCAGATGTTTACTGTTTCTTGCTTTCCTTTATATGCCTTTGTGTCGGATGGGGAATCGTCCAGTGAGCGTACCAATTAAAAGTTTAAAGGTGAAAAACATTCGCTCGGAAGAAATGTTAGGAGTTTCTCGGTCTGGGAACCGTTTGGGAGGAATTGTCAAGGAGGTGGTTGTCAAGAAGTTGTATCTTTTGTTTCCGTTATAACAACAACAACAACAACAACAACAACAACAACAACAACAGTCAACGGACATGTCCTAGGTGGAGGACGCCATCAACAACTTTCGTAAGGCTCGTAATTCGTAGGAGGAAAAAAAAAAATGATATGTCAGGTAAGAAGGCAGGTAATGCTGGGGTCCCATAATGACGATCTACGAGGTCAGGTAGCATTCACCTCACATACACAGACAGACAGATAGACAGACGGACAGACGGACAGACGAACAGACAGATAGACACACACAAACACACACACACACACACACACACACACACAAAAGAGAGATGGGGCCCTACGTAATGTAAAACTAGGTAATTGCACACAGTTAATTACGCAGTGCAGACATATATCTTGGCCAGGCATCACACTCCATCGCCCCGGTGTTCCCGCCGCTTGACAGCATTCCAAGCGGAGCGGCGGGAACTGTGACGTAATTAAAATATAACAAAGGGATTTTCACATTTTCTTCCTTGACGACATGTGTTATATTGCCCGGTAGAGACTGACTTATGTATACAAAGGGATTTTGTACTGAATATTTTTCTTCTAGTTTTAGGGATTTGTATTATTTGTGGTTCTAGAACCTCTGTTCCTATCCCTGCAATAACATACGTAACCAATCATCAAGGTGTGTCCTTAAACTTAGCACTGAGTAGGACAGATATACAGAAACTTGAATTGTGGTTGTACTTGTGATGGCTAACGGTAGTGTGTGGCAGGGAGGTACGGTGATGACCAGTGGTAGTGTGTGGCAGGGAGGCACGGTGGTGACCAGTGGTAGTGTGTGGCAGGTACGTACGGTAGTGACCAGTGGTAGTGTGTGGCAGGTACGTACGGTAGTGACCAGTGGTAGTGTGTGGCAGGTAGGTACGGTGATGACCAGTGGTAGTGTGTGGCAGGTAGGTACGGTGATGACCAGTGGTAGTGTGTGGCAGGTACGTACGGTAGTGACCAGTGGTAGTGTGTGGCAGGTACGTACGGTGATGACCAGTGGTAGTGTGTGGCAGGTACGTACGGTAGTGACCAGTGGTAGTGTGTGGCAGGTAGGTACATGGTGACCAGTGGTAGTGTGTGGCAGGTACGTACGGTAGTGACCAGTGGTAGTGTGTGGCAGGGAGGTGCGGTGGTGACCAGTGGTAGTGTGTGGCAGGGAGGTACGGTGGTGACCAGTGGTAGTGTGTGGCAGGGAGGCACGGTGGTGACCAGTGGTAGTGTGTGGCAGGGAGGTACGGTGGTGACCAGTGGTAGTGTGTGGCAGGTAGGTACGGTGGTGACCAGTGGTAGTGTGTGGCAGGGAGGTACGGTGGTGACCAGTGGTAGTGTGTGGCAGGTACGTACGGTGATGACCAGTGGTAGTGTGTGGCAGGTAGGTACGGTGGTGACCAGTGGAAGTGTGTGGCAGGTACGTACGGTAGTGACCAGTGGTAGTGTGTGGCAGGTACGTACGGTGATGACCAGTGGTAGTGTGTGGCAGGGAGGTACGGTGATGACCAGTGGTAGTGTGTGGCAGGGAGGTGCGGTGGTGACCAGTGGTAGTGTGTGGCAGGTACGTACGGTGATGACCAGTGGTAGTGTGTGGCAGGGAGGTGCGGTGGTGACCAGTGGTAGTGTGTGGCAGGTACGTACGGTAGTGACCAGTGGTAGTGTGTGGCAGGGAGGTGCGGTGGTGACCAGTGGTAGTGTGTGGCAGGTACGTACGGTAGTGACCAGTGGTAGTGTGTGGCAGGGAGGTGCGGTGGTGACCAGTGGTAGTGTGTGGCAGGGAGGTGCGGTGGTGACCAGTGGTAGTGTGTGGCAGGTACGTACGGTAGTGACCAGTGGTAGTGTGTGGCAGAATTCTTACGAGGCCGACCTACACCTGAATGAGCTGGGCATTTTGGCAGGTTCCTCACCGAGTCAACACACTTGCTCTGTGACCACACACTGTAGCCCGGGTGGAGCAGGCTCAAACCCCCTTTGTAAGTACTTTTCGACTTTCGTCTCAGTCATAAGATATTATGCGAATGCTGAAGATACGTGACAAAATTTGACATCTTGAGACAACTGTACTGAAGGGAAATTAAGATATGAATGGAGTGTCCGAACTTTGGTGGGATGCTGAGAACAGATATATCCTTGCCTAATACGCAATTCTAGAGTACACGCTCTTGAAGTGATAGGACGGTGGAATATTTCAGTGGTTTTATTTTAAACCTATGCTAGAAAAAAAAAGTAGCTGTTCATACTTAATTTCTTTTTCAGAAAGTTAAGATAAACTTCGTGAGAAAGTAATAGTCGTAGGTAGAGTTTGTAGGCCTTCCAGTAATCGTCTGATATTTAACACGAAATCAAATTTCGAGGAACCACGTCGGTGAACACACGATAGTAACTACGGGATTGCTTTAAAGCCTCTGCCTTTGGCAACAGGCCAACAAAGTTAGTTATATAATCTGGCTAAATGTATTATCCACAACACGAATTGAATTCAAAGGTGGAGATACACTTTTCTGGTTGGGTTTTCCCCCACTGACTGATGTGTTGGATGAGTCTCACGGTAACTGACTGCATCAATGTTGATATTAGGAACAGAAAAAGTGATCAACATTTTCTATCATGTATGCAATTTGACAATAAAAACATCTTATATTGTTTTCTTGATTCAAGTGGCCTGCCAAAGATATAACCTTAACGTCTCTTCTAAATCTGTGGGACAAAGCAATATGATGTGCATTTCTCTACTCCCTATAGACTGAAGTAGTTAGGGTTATCCATTTACGTATCCAAGCTCCAGACTTGTGGTAATATGAGAAAACAAGAGCATTACTTGCATCCTCCTCAATAAAGGGTTAATTATCCCCTCACTGCCACAGACCTAATGATTTTGAAGGAACACTTCATATGAGTGGTATTCTCAAAGAAAAAAAAAATTCTACGTAAGTTTGTCGTTACTTTTATCAAAAAATATTTGTCTAAATGTAATCGTACGCAACTCAACGTTCACCGCTACTCCGCTGCCAAACGCATGAGGTATCCAGAACGCAACTCAACGTTCACCGCTGCTCCGCTGCCAAACGCATGAGGTATCCAGACTCACCGTCCGGCAAACGTGTGGTATTTTTGGAAATATATTTTTCACAGACAGATTACTACGGGTTTTCATCACCACTATCTGTTATCTTGTAAGAGTGCCAAACCTTCATATTACATAATGAGAGAGCGCAGATGTCCTGCAGACCAGGATATTTCCAATTCTCCACACACACACACACACACACTGTATGAAGACTATACAGGCTGCTCGGTGTCACTATACGAATCTTTAAAGCAAGTTACTCAAGTTGTTTATCGCGATGTATCGAACGCCACATCAAAACAAAAGATCAGATGAAGCGTAAATGTTCTGTAATACGTTTGACTAAATCTTTTAGGCTTCTCGTTTCTCCTTTTGTATGTAATGAATTTTACTGTAAAAGAATTTTACAGATGCAGGCCCTGAAAAGAATGTCATCAAACCTGGAGCCATTACTTGTATACTCACAGCTGGCGAGAGTCTGTTTTTGTTTACGAATTTCTTGAATATTTACAAGTTTTCCGGAAACATGAAGTTAACATTAGATCGCTAACGTTGAAGAGAGAGAGAGAGAGAGAGAGAGAGAGAGAGAGAGAGAGAGAGAGAGAGAGAGAGAGAGAAAAAACTAGTAGTGCGTTACGGTATCTCTTACATGACCCGATATTACTATAATATTCTATTTTCATTTACTATGAGACTAATTTGTGAACGCTGTCTCACGTTTCCCAGAAGAGGACTGCAATTCTTTACGAATCTCCTGACAAGCTCACCATCTTGTATACACTACCGACAATTGATTACGAAACCAAGTTCCCGAACATTATTAGAAAGCAAAGGCTAAGAATTACCAGCAACACCATAATATGTCTGAGGAGGAGAACCTGGATGATTAACCATTGTCCGCACGGGCGAAGCTTCTCATGGTGGATGAAAATACACAGCGACCACCAACCTGAGCTGAGGACACAGAAGTGCTGGGACGAGTAATTGTGTGTGTGTGGGGGGGGGGGGGGAGACCTGATTATACTGCGGGAGACGTGGGTAGGGTTGACAGGCACGTAGGAGGAGGGAAAGGAGAGAGAGAGAGAGAGAGAGAGAGAGAGAGAGAGAGAGAGAGAGAGAGAGAGAGAGAGAGAGAGAGAGAGAGAGAGATGCTATTCTACATCATCTTGAATTCCTCTAATGACAGATATAATGGGTTTGGATTATGTATTTTGGTGAACGCTTCTAGAACCTGGTCAGTTGAGACCTCAGGTTTAGGTAGGGAGGTCACGAAAATGGACGACAAAACAATCATAATGTTGTTCTGTATCCCTGATATGACCTTCTCACCTGGAGAGAGGTCATCAAACATCATCATCATCCATAGAGATGATTATCAAGAGTTACAATAATCATCACTTCGAAGTCGGTCTAAAGATATGCACCTGAACACCTCGAAGGCCATATATCCATCTCTATGTTATAGTGACATATTAAAGTTGTTTTTTTTAATTATATTTTCAGTCGTTTCTTCCCAAATGACTGAGAGCAGAGTAGATAGCTAGAGTGAAGAAGACATGAGGGGTCCAATGAGAGGTCGTATCTAGATATCGTCTTACAGTTAACCACAAGAGTAAGGAAAGATCAACCCCAATATGAGTCTGTATTGATTAAGGCCGTATGAACAGAGGGTTATTCACTGCACGGGTCGTTGATGGTAGGTTATGTGGGCAAGGAGACACAGATGGTAGGTTTCCAAGGATAAAGACGACCAGGGAATTAGTTAACAGAAGCTGATGCTGCCCAAGAACCGTGTTATAATGGATATACCCCACCAGGTAATGGGTGATAGCCTCATCGCGTTTGACAGGTTTGGTATCAGGCCCGAGAAGGGGATACAGGCTGGGCGGCTTCAAGCAGGATTGTGTCTCACAGGAAGTGTGTTAATAATGATTGGGTCTTACAGGTATTGCGTCTTCCCCCACTTGAATCTCTCATTTAGGTTCTCACAGTCACTGGGTTACGAGGCACACACAGAGCGAACACACTTAGTATTGCGGAGGTGGCAGGCAATGTTGTGATTGTGGAAGATGAAATATCTGTATCTGTGGTGGTAGCTGATGAGGTGCTTATGTGACCATGGGAATAACATACGTATTACGCACATATCTTTGTAAATGTGAAAGAGAAAATCTGAATATAAACTTACACAAAAGTTTGAGGAAATAAGCTGTCCACATACACAGGTTATCACTTATGTAACGAAAATATAAGCAAAACATATATACTAATTAAATCAGACTGGCAGATTTTGCTTCCTTTGATAAAAAGAAAAAAAAATAATGTCACACAATACTGTTTTATTATTTCATTTATGAGTAACAAAGACCTCCCCCTAACCTGGTTAATGTAATCACAGATTGTGTTATTCCCGTTCTCTTTGTACGATGACACAGTATGTTATGAGTTATGAAAGAAAACAGTAAACGACAATAATTGATAGGGTGGACTGTCCATTCTCATATTCAGGTGCTGACAATTTGTTTAGCAGTTAACTGTGTGGTGAAGTGGCTATCGGTCAGCAGTCCAGGGTAGAAATGCCCAATATTGAACAGTTCGCTGGTGAACAGACTGGAGACGAGCTGTCCAGAACTACAAAGGAATTCAAACAGTAACAAACCATTGGCCACTGGGTCTTTCCGAGGTTGTTGGACGATGGTGAACGTCCGATTGTGAACCAATCAGCGTTGAGGTGATGTGCCCGATCGTACACACCTTCCACTGGCTAATTGTCCAGTTGCTATTTGGCCTTGTACCGAGAGTACAATAGCAATAGTGACGGCAACACGTTCTCTGACGCATGGATCGTTAGCAAAAGCCGTTGGCATCTTGTTCAAGTGAGGTCGTTAAATCTCGCCTCTGCAGCATTCTTATCGTCTAGCAATACCAGGACTAAATGAGGTTATCTATGATGAGCTGCATCATCACCATGAGAATGGTAAAGTCCTCATAACGTCGAGCGATGAATAAAATCAGTCAAATGAAGAGCTCCAGGTTGTTCATGACAGTCCCTTGTTTTCCAGATCAAAAAAAAAAAAAAGAAAAAAAAAGGGCAAATATAAATTCCATAAGCACATCACAGATGGAGCCAGCTTAAGAGGTTAAACCTTATGGCAACAGATTTCATAATCCATGATGGTCGAGCGTCTTCATGTTACTCCACAACCTCTCAGTGTTGGTGTGTCAAGAGATGTATCATAAGCTTATATGTATTCATCTTTGTGTTAGACAGGACGTCAGAGCTGAGGACATTCCACCATCAAAACGATGCAGGAATTCTACACTGACAGTTTCCTTTCTATCAATTACCAATAGCAGATGCCAAGGTCAGATAATTCCCTCCTTGATACGCCATCAGCGTATGAATGTCTCTGCACATCTTACTACACCGCTTCAGACAATGTTTGCGGTTCTTACCGAGCGCTGGCAAGGTCATCTCAATATAAACTTATCCTACACTGGAGTCGAGTGCGAGGTCAACCCAGGAATTACTTTTTGCTGGTGGAAATATTATGATGATGTTGGTGGCAGGAGAGGTTGTGATATCATGATGATGTTGGTGGCAGGAGAGGTTGTATTGTTGTTGGCACTGTTCATGTCGTTACTGTCAGTGCTGTTGTTCTCGTCTTTGTGGTGACTGAGGAGAGGGTAAGCTGGTGGAGGTGGGTCGTTATCAAGGCAGGTCGTGACAGGCAGACGGTACTGCACCGATGCGGATCCTGACGTGTGTGTGTGTATGTGTGTGTGTGTGTGTGTATGTGTGTGTGTGTGTGTGTGTGTGTGTGTGTATTCACTATGGTGCAGGGACGTCATGGGCATAGTGACCAAGACTCGCACCTGTAAATGATCGTCGTTTTTCCCCTTCGAGAGGAAAAAAGAAAAAAAATAAGGCTTATGTCCACTAAACCTTCCACGAGGATGTTGCTGCCGGTCTCTGTTTATTATGCTGTTCATCAAACACACACACACACACACACACACACACACACTGTCCCTCCCATACCTCAGTACCTTCTGTCTCACGTCCCATTATGAATGCTATCCTGGGCACATCTGAGGCTGTGATGATAGTATGATATCAAGTATGTAGCTTTCACTCTACCAGTTATACATTCCGTATGGTGTTCGTTACCAGATAGGTCAAGGCGACAGTTGCTTCTTTCTGAGTAATGAATGGGTGAATTATGAGTGTTGTACTGGGGTGGATATGGATGCAAGCGGACGGATGTGGGCGCTGGTGTGGGTGTATGCTTAGGATTTCATGTGGATGTTTGAGGAGGCGCATCTACATGTGTATGAAGTGGTGCGTATATGTGCGGGTGCATGAGCCAGCTTTGGACGGTGAATAAGTGAATGAATGAGTGAGTACGTGTGGATTCAGGTGAGGGTGCGAGGACGTGGGTACTGGAAGTGAACGCAATGTTCAGATCAGAACGCAGACCCTCAGAGTGAGAGGGTCGCTTTAGCCCACGTAAATACGAAAGTAAATCCATGTATACATCTTGACTCGTACCTTCTGCCTAACGTGCCAGCCAGCTCAGCGAGATCGTCTGTAACTAATGGAGCGTCAGCTTCCAAGATGCGTCTGACTGTTGGCCAACACAGATGGAGCGGACCAAGACATTTGTATCCAGAAGAAGAAGATAAACTTGTGAGGAAATTCAAATTTTTCCTCTACATGTATATCTAGTGGTAATGAATACAAGACATTGCTTAGGCATGTAATTATTTTCCTTCCAGGTCCAAATCTAGTTAGTGTCATCCATTTACTCTACAGGACAAAGGACTCACACTGAACCTCACAAGGAAACTTAAATCAATCATTATCAGTATACATTAATCTCTGTCCCAAGAGACCTATAAATTATTAAAGGAATTATTACATCATATATTTGTTAGAATATTCCTTCATATTTCACAGTTTCCTTAGGATACGGTGATGAATAGGGAGAATCTTATATACGTAACTAAGATATACAGAGATCAAGCTGTACATAATTACTAAGTACTCTGCTGTAGGCAAATGCCTAGGTCAATCATGAAACGCCACCAGGTTGCTGTTGGTGGAGAGAACTGCTCAAGCAGTGTGTAGAAATGATCGTCGGTTGTTTATTGTCAGAGTTGAATCAAATTCTAAACTGTTCGTTCTGGGAGTTAATATGCTGAGGCTCATGAAGTATATCGGAATGCAAACGATGGTTATAGTAAAGGCCAAGCAAAGGCTCATCCACAGAGATCCGCTCAGGTAAAGGACGACAATATGTTCTGATTCTCTGGAAAACGTAATATTCGTTGAAATATTCCCCAGTGGAGATTAAAATGGTCAATATTTTATTCATGAGTATATTAAAGTGCTTCTCTAGAAGCGAGCAGTAGTTCGGATAATATTCAAAAGTAAATATTTAAGGATCCTGCAGTTCTGACGCTGCACTCCAATCAGGAGGAGGGGAATGATGGACTCCTTTCGAGCGAGAAGTCCCTCGCCGTAACTTTACTCCTTTTCGTCCATTAACTATGGCAAAACCCTCACCCGAACGTGACTTTTCACTCGCTGTGTTGCCTCATATAGACGGAGTCTGGTAACTCCGCAACGTTCAGGACTTCCACGTCCACCGTAGACCTAGGAATGAGGTGGTCATGTGTGTGCTTCTGTGTGAGGTGAGTGTAGGACGATCTAGGTGTAGGTATTCCGTGTCTTCAGAATGGAAGCTGCATCTTGTGTATGAAGGTTTTTCTTTGGTGTGCTGAATTTGTCGTTTGTAATGATGTACAGAAGGGTGGAGTCCAAATTGTAGAGGAGAAAGTGTAACTTATGTGTCTGAGGAATGGAGTTTCACACAAGTGAGTGGATAACTGTGGAACGGGTAAGTTATACTCTGTTGTGTTTCGGTGTAGAGCCTTGTTCACACAGACTAATAACTTGACAGAAGAATACATTGCTTAAACAGAGAACAAACTTTTTTACATTGCCGGACGTCTATGCGAGTCTTCCACTGACTGACTGGTGACGAGTGCTAGCTCGCCTCCTTCATCACCAGTTTCCCACCACTTCTGGCAAGCAGAGAAATCCTTCCGTGTGCTTCATTACGGTATTTGTTGTTCAGTATGCATCCTCAACTGCTTGTATCATCCCATTATATAAGCTTCTGCGGATCACCCTGGCTCCTTGCCAGTTCAGCAACTGTCTACATTCATCTACTTGTAGGACAAGGTAGTTGGAAGTTCGATGCTGACGTTCATCCCCTTCATGGTCATACATTTTCTCCTGCAAGCCAAGTCCAGAATCACCGTGATAAACGGCAGAATATCCACCACACGGTATCTCGTATACTACACTCAGTTCGTTGACAGTGTATCTTGTCTATTTCGCTTTTACCTTATCGCTAGTCTTTACTCTTGATGAATTTATGAATATATGGGCACCCTGATGCACAAATATATATATATATATATATATATATATATATATATATATATATATATATATATATATATATATATATATATATATATATATATATATCTTTTTTTTTCTTCATGTACGCTCGCCATTACCCGTATAAATGACGACTGAACCTAAGAGGGAAAATTCCTCACTTGGCTCCTTGCTCAGTTCCTTCTTTTGGAAAGTAATACAGGAAAGGAGGGTTTACAGTCAACCGCTCCCGCCTCTCTTAGTCGTCTTCTACAACACACACGGAATACGTGGGCGGTATTCTTTCTCCCCTATCCCCAGAGATGTGCGCAATAGTATAACTCCAGTTCCACGCTTATCCACCCATTTCTGTGAAACCTCATTCCTCAAACACACAAGAGTTACACTTTCTCTTCTACAATTTGGACTCAATCCTTCTGTACATCACTACATTCATACATACATACATAACAGTGATCATGGTACCAGGTACCACAAACACAGATAAACGCTTATCCTACACTTCGTCAACTCTGTATGTGTTTCTATTCTGGAATCAAAGCTGAATGTCTTTATAAACTACAGCCCTCCCAACAATGCATTTCTCTAAAATGACATCTTCACTATTTGTTATTCCTATTTATGGGAGAGATACGAGAGAAATTACATTTAGAAAAAGATCTGAAAGCGAAAAGTTAAAAGACTAGCAACGATGTGGACAAGATGACGATAGAGGGTTATTTTCATGTCTCAGCTGGTGGGATGGAAGTATCAGAGACCATACCATCCCTACTGGTGGGATGGCAGTATCAGAGACCATATCATCCCTACTGGTGGGATGGAAGTATAAGAGACCATACCATCCCTACTGGTGGGATGGAAGTATCAAAGACCATATCATCCTTACTGGTGAGATGGAAGTATCAAAGACCATATCATCACTCCTACAGGATGATAATGAGAGAAACAATGCCCCTTTGTCACTGACGTCCTCAGTACAACACGTCCAGCAAGAATTAAAGTGATACAAGATGTTTCATCAAGGAACGTAAGACGTTTCCCCTATACCATTCAATTAGCACAATACGCTTAAGATGGCACAGTCACGGGTTCCAGTAAGGTACTTATGGATTTAGAACCCATATCTCAGTCCGGGAAACAGATCACTCGTCATTCAATTAGCGCAGAGTACACTTCAACAGTGTTACACATCTGTGCTGCCTTCATGTGTCGCTGTCGGTAGCTATTACGAAGGGATGAGACTATCACTCACAGAATTATGAGAAAGTGAAAGAACTGTAAAGAAGACATAAAATGAGAGCCATGCAGGGAAGAGAACATCCCGGACCATTATGGTATGTTTTTCAACTTGATATTCTCGATAATATACACTAAAGATGAGAGATGGTAATTAATTCATATACGAATTGAAACATGAAATGACTTATATGTTTAACAATGCAACAAATTAGCCAAAAAAGCCACACCTAGATCCAAGTTCGTGATTCAGCATGATGTAGAGTAACTAGGATGAGAGATCAAATAAGTCTAAACGTACAGAAGACCAAAAATATGACGCAACAGTCTAGGAAATTTTCCAGACAATATTCTTTTCATTCTCGAATCAGCAAACGAAAGGACGAAGAGCTTCATCAACCTGACTATCAACTTAAAAATCTACGAAAAGTTTCATATTCCATAGAAATGGGCAAGTAGCGAGGGATGACTATATCAAAGTCTGCTGCTGAAAAAAATGAAAGGTTGAAAAACCAACTTTAAGACTCCAGATCCATATTCAGAATGGTGATTAGCATCTGTGATATTTGCAAACCCAGGTCTTAATGATGTGTATAAGGGAGGGGGGTTGTAATCTCATGCCTACAACATCAGCGCATCAGTTGTGAAACAGGATTTGTGAAAATACCCTCAGTAGTACCATGGATAATGGAACATCAAGGTCTCTCTATTTTTCATTGTTGTTGTTGTGTGTCCGTATGTACGCCACGACCAAGGACGGTAGGATAATACGCTGTGATCCCAGCACACGGCGGGCTCACTTCTCTCACGAGAGAGAGATAGATAGAGAGAGAGAGAGAGAGAGAGAGAGAGAGAGAGAGAGAGAGAGAGAGAGAGAACTGTGGGTAAGGTATATGTATATTTTCCAACATGTCGCATCGGTCAACACGCTCACCTTTTTTTTCCCCGCTATTGTGTAGCAACTTAGCAGGTGTTGCCAGGTCATGCTGTGTGGGTGCCAGCATTTATCATCCCTAGCACCAGGTCATGCTGTGTGGGGGCCAGCACTTACCTTCTCAATTCAGCTTTGATTACCGGACTTCTTCATACTGATCTTAAATCTCAAGTTCGGATAAGATCCAAATAAGTTTGGTTAATGTACATTTCACTACCATTAACCGGGAATTTATGTTTTCGAAGATTTACGATACTTGATACCGGATGTCAGGTAAATGTCAATGCTAATTTCTCAGACAGAGTTGCCTACATACACCAATGATCTCCACGTACACCAACAGTGTAGGGGAATGTGACCGATCAAATATCACTTCGACAGTCGCTTAGGTTGAGGTACAGAAAGAAATAAAAAAATTAAAGGAACATGACTTTACTTCGACACTTCGACTTCACCAGCCATCACGTCGCTGGTGAGAGTGATGTAGCGTCATCAGCATTATTATGATTCGGTCATCATCACCATATCGAAAGCACTGCTGGATATTCAGACAGGGACCAGCACCATGCTCAAATACTGGTCGTGACCTACTTACGTTAAGATGACAGCGGATAATGGTTTCTACATAACATATTACGTTTATTGACGAACTCCATCTTACAGGCTGAGGAAGAGATTGAAATGTAGGCGATACTTGGCCACGGAAACTAATGGT
The DNA here is from genome assembly GCF_036320965.1 of Panulirus ornatus. NCBI lineage: Eukaryota > Metazoa > Arthropoda > Malacostraca > Decapoda > Palinuridae > Panulirus > Panulirus ornatus. Next base: position 51,783,171 of record NC_092243.1, read on the forward strand.
AACTTTTGCAGTCATACGAGACGCAGGAGTTTGCAGGAGGAGAGATTACACACACGAACCAAATGCCTGGTTTTCATGCTAGAAGTCTGGGATATTCCGACCTTCAGCGCATGCAGGGAAGGCACACACAAAGACAGGTTTCTATAAGTAATGAATTACAGTTATTTTGGTAATGACTATAGCAAAAATCATACTGTCAGATGATGTTTTCCATTATACAATGAAATTCAAAGTCTCTTAAATAACTCCCTTCCGAAAATAATCTCTCACTGTAATTCTAAATATATATGTATTTCAATTGCATTTATGATATTTCTTTAAGATATAATTATTAAAATATTCGAGATATCACGCCCCTGGGTTTCTGTATTGCTCACCTTCCATACACAGACAACCCAACCATGGTGAATATCGGTACTCAATATTTCTGCTGAGCAGATGAAAACTTTCCCTCCCTCGTCCTCTCCATAGGAAGTTGTGCTGGACCACCAGCCTCTCACCTCACCTCACACAGGTTGGAGGTTCATCTATGTAAGAGATAAACCGTATGTTTCATGTCCAACCCTCTTACATCTATTCTGCAAATTTTTAGCTCATGTGGTCTCCTATTCTCACTTAATGAATATACTGTATGCTCAACAGGAGTGCCATCAGCTATATTCTGTAGCTCTTAACATCTACGGTGCCTTCTTTCCCTACAAAAGGATACTTAACACAACTCGACTGAGCCTTTCTCCCCCAAAAATTTATTGCCCGAGAATAAACCTGTGAGCATTAAGACCTAAATCTACCTCCCCCTCAGCTCGGTGCACACACAAGTCTCTCTCTCTCTCTCTCTCTCTCTCTCTCTCTCTCTCTCTCTCTCTCTCTCTCTCTCTCTCTCTCTCATTAACCCATACTTCACCAAGATCTTTCCACCAATACACCCCAACACCCGGTGCCACACTGCCTTCCTCCCTCAGTCATCCACAATGCATCATATCCTCCCATTGTCAGATTCCTCTTCAAAGTGTCTGCTGTGCTCTCCTGCTCTCGATCATTATCCTCAGTCTTCTCTATCTCTCCTTCTCAGAACACTTCTCAACCAGCACCTGGTTTCCCGCTGTGCTCCTTAATGACCACCGATGGACTTTGCTCTCCTTCATCTTCCTGCTCTATACCTCCACATCATCTTCTCCCATCTCAGTCCTGTCCCACACCAACCCCTCCTTCACCTTCCTCTTCTTTCTTGCCCTCCTCCTCAGTTCCCACCATCCATCTACTCCACACGCGCCACCATCTACCTCCCACCATCAACTCCTCCCCTGCCATAAACTCCCCACCTTTATTTTCCCCCTACACTCTCGCATGAAACTTCCCCATCACTCTTACCCCCTGCCTCGCCCCCCTCCCCATTAGCCTTCCCAACCTCCACCCTCCCTTCCATCCACCCTCCCTCTCCATCCCAGCCGACCATCCAGCTCTCCCCCGTCCAACACCACACGTTGTAAATATCATCAAATGGTTCTCGCTGGAGGCCAGTCTCCTCACATGGGTAACTATGAAAAAACTCGTCCAACATAGACTCATGTGATTCTTTCTCTCGTTGGTGAAACGTCAAGTATTTATCTAACTGTTGGGGTTTGCAAAGCACATAAACACTTCTGAAACACAAACAATTCATCGATAATTGTTAATGATAAATGATCAGTTAGTTCCGTAGAGACGTCATCTTCACAGGCATTTGTCGATGAAGAAACAAAAGTGTCGCAGTAGAAATGAAATAACGAGGGACGTTACTGATTGGGTACGACTACGTTGATTGCAACGGTGACGCAGGAGGAAAAGAAAACGACAAAGAATTAGGTTGAATCAGAGAGAGAGAGAGAGAGAGAGAGAGAGAGAGAGAGAGAGAGAGAGGAGGGGGTACAAAAAAAAAAAAAAGGAATGAGTGCAACAATAGGGATAGAATGGATCAGAGATCTTGAAAAGATTATCTTGGAAAAGGCTGGAGATAATTCAGAACTTTTCCAAAAAAAAATTCACCAAAAGAAAATTGTCAGCTAAAGAGCAGTTGATCAGGCTATGGGATTCAGAGGGAAAAATTGTTGAGGATGGCTTAATGATATGCAAGAAGATGAATGGCAAGGTAAAGAGAGTTATCATCGTGGAAATCAAAATGGTCTTAACATCAGTGAGATGGAATAAAGAGAAGGTCTAAAAAAAGATTGAAATTTCTAGAAAAAGATATAAAGCCGCTACTGAAGGGTCGTATCCCATATATATCCTACGGTCTCAATAAGATTTCTCTGTGTGCACTGAGGATGTACGCATATGCGCAAGCTGTCAGCTTGAAATGTTCAAGGCGTCGCTCGAGGACAATAAAGTTCCAATGGAGAGGAAAAGAGCATATGTCGAACCGATCTTTACGATGGAAGGCGTGGAAACTCTACTGGCCTACAGGCCATTCTCCGTAACAAGCTTGGTCAACCAGAAAACGGATGAAAAACATTTTGGAAGGGAGAAACTACCTAATCCAGAGACAACACATATGAAGGGAAAAAAGATTATGTGTATCAAAGGTCTTAGACTTCTTTGAGAGGGTGAACTCCTTTTAATATAGAAGAGAAGGATGGGTGGATTGTGCCAATCTGGACTCCCAGAAAGCGTTTGACACTATCACATACTTGGATCTTCAGGCATGAATAAGCGGGAGGGAGGGAGGGAGAGATTCCTTCATTGAAGAAAGAATTAATCTTAGTTAAAGAGAACACAGGATGAAAATCAGAGGAGCCTCCTAGTCATGGTGTGCCACAGGGATTGGTCCTGAAACGACTGCTCCTCCAGATGTATGCAAATGACCTGCTACATGGACGGGACTCATGCATGAATTCGTTTGTAAATGATGTCAAGTTCATGAGTAACGTAAAGAGTGATGAAGATTGTTTTTTTTTTTTTTTTTTTTTTTTATATACTTTGTCGCTGTCTCCCGCGTTTGCGAGGTAGCGCAAGGAAACAGACGAAAGAAATGGCCCAACCCCCCCCCCCCCCCCCCATACACATGTACATACACACGTCCACACACGCAAATATACATACCTACACAGCTTTCCATGGTTTACCCCAGACGCTTCACATGCCTTGATTCAATCCACTGACAGCACGTCAACCCCTGTATACCACATCGCTCCAATTCACTCTATTCCTTGCCCTCCTTTCACCCTCCTGCATGTTCAGGCCCCGATCACACAAAATCTTTTTCACTCCATCTTTCCACCTCCAATTTGGTCTCCCTCTTCTCCTCGTTCCCTCCACCTCCGACACATATATCCTCTTGGTCAATCTTTCCTCACTCATTCTCTCCATGTGCCCAAACCATTTCAAAACACCCTCTTCTGCTCTCTCAACCACGCTCTTTTTATTTCCACACATCTCTCTTACCCTTACGTTACTTACTCGATCAAACCACCTCACACCACACATTTTCCTCAAACATCTCATTTCCAGCACATCCATCCTCCTGCGCACATCTCTATCCATAGCCCACGCCTCGCAACCATACAAGATTGTATCACATGAAAAAGGAGTCCTAGAAAACCTCTGAAGTTGTTTTGATACATGGGTGATGAAATTCAACCCAATTAAATGTAAAGCTATGAGGATGGGACATAAAGAAAAGTGACCTAATGAAAGTGACACAATGAAAAGAGATAAGCTGCACCAATCTGTGGGTGAGGGACCTGGGATTCGACAGTGTGACGACAGAGCCCAACCTTTACAGATCTGTTAAGGAGACAAAACACTTGCTGTGTTGGCAAATATCTGAATCGCATTCAAGGGCATTGATGAATTCGGTAGATTCTTCACAGCGTCCTGTCCTGTCGGTCCCCTTGGGTGGTTTACTAGACAATGCTATAGTATGGAAATCAATACACGCATAAAATAACTACAGAAGTCCTACGATTACTTGACTTTCGATGCAAGAAGTTTCCAAATCTCAACTTACGGACCAAGATCCAATAATTTTGCGAGAACCGCTAGGAAGATGCATTGCTGGTGGGAATAGTTTCCTGTGTTACTATCTATCTATCTATCTATATATATAAGGCGGCGTCGCACACCGTCCATACCACACACTCTCCACTGCTGAGGTGACCCGTCATATGATAGCCCAGGGAATCATCGTCGAGGTCAGTAACTACGTAAGGTGAGGACACAGGAGCGTGTGCCGCCAGGCTTAAAGCAGACAGGGACGAGAAATGTTCATTAATGAATCGAATGTATATATTTGTATCCAGAATATATATATATATATATATATATATATATATATATATATATATATATATATATATATATATATTCTGGATACAAATATATACATTCGATTCATTAATGAACATTTCTCGTCCCTGTCTGCTTTAAGCCTGGCGGCACACGCTCCTGTGTCCTCACCTTACGTAGTTACTGACCTCGACGATGATTCCCTGGGCTATCATATGACGGGTCACCTCAGCAGTGGAGAGTGTGTGGTATGGACGGTGTGCGACGCCGCCTTACCAGGGAACTGTGAGCTTGACGTTACACTGTTTGAGGTATACAAGGCATGTGATCTGGGGGAAGTGTGTCACACGGGTCTTTCCCATCGCTGTTGGTTTAGGAAACTTGCCTGTTGGAAGTTACAGCTTTTCATGGGGCGAATTCGCGCACTATATACATACATACGGGGAGAGAAAAGTGGATAGAAGGAACAGGATGCATTAGAAGCATACGAATGTGTGTGTGTGTGTGTGTGTGTGTGTGTGTGTGTGTGTGAGTGTAAAGATGATGTATACATAACCTGGCTCCAACAGAGCATAATGACAATAAAGGTAAAACACCTTTGGTGGAGGTGATTCCTAGACATCTGAACGACAATATCTCCAGAGCTTCCCTAGATTTTGAAAATGCCACAGAAACGCGCGCATCCCAGCTTCGAGATGATGTTATGTCAGGCAAAGAATACTAAAAGAACGGATACATCATCCAGAGAAACCACTTTGAAGTGGTAAGGAGAACCTCTGTGTTACCTCTCCACGACTGAAAATGGTCTCTCTCTCTCTCTCTCTCTCTCTCTCTCTCTCTCTCTCTCTCTCTCTCTCTCTCTCTCTCTCTCACACACACACACACACACACACACAATTTCCACAGCTCACTCCTAGTTTAACTTGTCCCAACTTCTGCGATACGAGCACAAACAGAAAATGAGTGTGTTATTGCATAAAATCCTTTGGTTAAAAACAAGTCAAAATTCTCCCACATATCCCCTCCAAATACCCGTCCAGAAAACAACACAATCGATGATGCAAGTCTGCTACTGGCCACTTCTTAAAGAGTCCAGCCACACCTAACCACAGAATATTCCCCTCAACTCGACTCGCGTTCTGCATGGCGTCTTTAAGGGCCATGTCTTCAGGAAAAGGAGAAGTGTTTGTGTTATATTTCACTCAAGGCTGCCAAGGTCTTCAACTACATCCTTCCTACGGATACATCCACGTCATCAATAATAACAAGAGTCACAGAAAGATTAACTATCTTATATTGGATAAGGTTTTCATTATCTATAAGCGTCACCTTCACTACAGGGCGACAGATCTGAGCGAGGTATTAACCTTTCTCCTGCCTGGTTCTCACGATATACTATTTATGATTATAATAACAAAGGATTTACCGCTTTCAGTGCAAGGCAAAGCCAAGCTGAATGTTGTCCTCTTAATAAGGACATCTGACAAAGATAATAGTAAGTACATCGAGAAACAAGAGGTGGTATGAGACATAGAAGCTTGAGTGCAAAGTGGAACTGCAGGAATCACGAGTGGAGAATGAAGAACTCATGAGGACATACACAAGAAATAAACTTGAAATGAATAGAGAGTAGAGAGTAGATGAATAGAGAGTAGGATGACTCAAAGGAATATCAGAAAAGTCTGCAAAGTTCGAAGAAAAAGGAAAGGGCAATAGGCAAGATTAGAGAGTCAGAGATGAAGGGGAGAGGGGAGACGAGTTAAAACATTCAGCTGCCTGAAAATGGCGAGCAAGAGAAGGGGAAGCAATACAGCACCGCTTGAAATGAAGGGTGAGCAGCGGCAGCAGTAGCAGCTGCGCCTGGAAAAAGGATGAAAGAGGAATTTAGAGTAATGGAAAAAAAAAAAAGATATAAATCTGAATACTCGTGTGGTAATACTTAGCATGGAAGGGGCCAACAAGAAGCCCGCATAGAAGACAAAGAAGCCCCATACGGCAGCGTATCACAGGAGGAGGAACATACGAGAAGGACAAATAAAAGGAGACCTTGCGGTACATGAGGAGGTTACATGTTGGAGCAGAGTAGTAATGCCTTGAGACTACGATCGTATACATAGTATAAGGCAGGTTAGGAAACCTCCTCCTCCATCAATCCCTCTGTCTCAGCAGCCAGTAGGGAAAAACCTCCTACCAAGCTATCTCTTATCTCACCAGCCAGTGGGGACAATTTGAGAGGGAACAACATGTAGCATGGAGAGAGAGTACGCTACTATGGTTGAATCATAAAGCCATGGACTCAAGTGTTTGTTTCTCATGTTGAAACAGACCTACTGACCGAGCTTGTATCACGCAAGCCTCCGTCTACACTTCATCTGAGGATGTTGACCGTCGTCACATCAACATCAACTGTCTGTAATTCTACTCTGCTGCTGAGAATTTTTAACACATAATACTTTTTAAATCTCTCTCCCTTCTTTTCATTTCTCTCTGGTCGTGTTTAATCTCCTTTGAATGCAAAGAAGCGAGTCCTGTGTCAAGGTCGCTGGGAGGGATAATGAGAAGTCTAGGTTCTAATGAGTAGGTGTGCCTTGTGGTACCCAGTTTGTCACACCATTTGCCTCCCCATCCTATACCATGCGTTGTGTTCTGTGATAAACTAGTCCGCTGTCCATGTCCGATTTCCTATACAAAGCTTTAATTTTTCTTAGCATTTTTTTTAGGTGGTATTTTGTCAGAAAGTCTTCTGGAAGTCTAAATACATAATATGAGGATACTTCAGGATCCCAGTTATCATAAGTGTGAGTAGACATTCCCATTCGACTCATTAAACGTATATACTTGGAAAGCTGTGTTCATAATCAGTTATCAATTTACCGTCTCCTAAATATCTAGCGATTTTATCTCTGATAATGTTTGTAACAATTTTCCTATGAAGAAAGTTAAGCAGATGGGACGATAGATAGAGCTGCATTTTCTTCCTCCTTACTTGAAAATTGGCATCACATGAATGATCTTTCAATGATCTGGCAATTCTATATTCTTGCAGCCATCTGTCGAATATTCTGACCACAGAAATTGCTACTTGACGATTTGATTCCTCTAATAATGTGAGAGATGACATATCAACAGGAACAGCAACGTTACTTGGACTTGGTTTTTTCTCAAGATAACGTAAGCACTTCACAGCAATGACCATGACGCAAGTTCAGTACATCTCGTGTTCCCTCCCAGGGAATACGTCTCATGGTTGTGTAAACTTGAGGAGTCTTCGACGGTGAACACTGCACGAAAATTCTTGTTCAGTAAGAGAGCCATTTCCTTACTGTCTTCAGCTAAGGAGCTATTATCATTTTTCTTGTATGTTAAAAGGGACGGAACGGGCAGCTGAGACCGTAATCAACACCATCTCAACACACACACACACACACACACACACACACACACACACACACATCTGAGTCAGGTACTTGGGTATCAGATCGACCAAACCCGAGGGATGAACGAACATCTGGGTCGACTTTGGCTGTCGACCGACTGTCGCAACCAAGTTTTGAACCTATGTGCTCGACCCCGGGCAAGCCCGTGAATGGGCTTCCACAACACCACTGAAGTCCATAACAATGAACTAGATAAAGAACAGTACCTCAGGATACATAGGGCAACACCAAAGTAGAATATCAAACTTAGGAATCAAGGGAAGGAAGAAACTCCTTTGGCCACAATGAGGCAAATACATGTAAAGGTAAACAGGGAATAGTATACAGAATAATGATGAGGCAAAGATTAAAGGAGATAATGAGTAAGTGAACGTAAGAAACACCAGGGAGCAATGAATGAATGAAAGACAAAAACAATAAAAACGAGGTAGTACCATGAGGGAAAGAGTATTACGAAGGAAAGAAAGAAGAATAAAAATAAGGAAAAAAAAATCCTTCCGTGGAAAGAATGAAAATTAAAGAGTCATGATGGATTCATCCCAGGCGAGAAGACCATGAGACCGGCGCGTGCAGGACCCTGCCATCATGGACGCCACACTTACATCAGGCGTGAGAACAACCAACTTGTAACATCCCTGATCGGATGGTCGGCCTCCAGTCCTCCCGCAGACCCAGATGACTGGCCGTGTTAGTACCTGACGACGAGTCTATGGCTCTTAGATCAGGATTGGACATCGGAGCTTTGAATTACTCCCAAGAACCTTACAATGATCAGCTAGGAATTTTATGTAGGAAACAAAGATCAGCAGTGTGAGTAACTTAGATTTGATATGATTATACTGAACTTGAAAGTCTTAGGAATCTTGGACTCACAAAGGACCTGTAATTTTGCACTGTAAAGACATTAGATTGGACGTGGGAGCCTTAAATTGGCGGTGAACACCTTGGATTACCAGGGAGGAGTTCGATCGCGCGTGGGGATGATGAATTGCCTGCAGGAGGGAGCTTCCGAAAGATTAACAACTTCGGCGAATTTAGATTGGCTGGCTGAGTGAGAGATTTGGACTCTTAACTTCGGTAAGCTTTGGGGAAATTTTAGGCCAACGCACAGCAGCAGATTTCTTGTTTCTCTTTAGTACAACCGAGTATAACTACCAATAAACACAACTATCACTCTCTTTCCCGTTAACTTTCTCAATGACTTTCGTCACACCCAGCAAACGATAACAAATGTGTTACAACATACCAGGCAACTGTATTATAGCTGGTAATAACTCTACCACACACACACACACACACACACACACACACACACACACACACACAGAGCTATAACACACAGTCGCCACATTACACCCACCCACCACAATGACCAGCCACTGTCATGTCATTGACATACACCAAGAAGACCAGTGGCCACAGGATGAGCCTTCAGGGACACCACAGGATAAATCTGCCCAGTATGAGGTGCGTCTTCTGCTCCCTACTCACTGGGCTGTCCGCCACGAACATGTGAATTACTGATACACGCAAGCACCAGCCAGTGAGGTCGGATGTGAACCCTACCGGTCGGGTCACGCATGACCCACCCCCAGTGTATAAGCGAGATGATCACTGATGTAACAAACATTGAGGTTGTGGCATAAACATCCCTCCGTCAGCTCTTCTGCTTCTCTCTGCTCATTAATGCACCGTTTTCTTTTCAGCCAAACCATTGCAGTAACACTGATGGAGCGACTTCCCTTTTACATCCTATCAAAATCTGGCGTTCCTTAGGGTTCTGTCTTAATACTTAATCTCTCTTTTTTATCATCTATAAATGATGTACCTTCAACTTCCATATCTTATATTGATGATCCCACTCCACACGCCTCAAGTCACTTTCCCTGCCTTCCTCACTCTCATGCTGATCATATTTGCTCTCTAATTACGAGCATGTTCAGCATATAGCAATAGAGAAGTAACAGGGTTAGAATCGAGTGTTGAGTGTTTTTCGATTATCGTTTAAGAAAAGTTTGAAGGGAATTCAATATTTTACTGTGAGGTGACAAGTTGTGTAAAGTTAGTTTGCAGGCCTAAAAAAAAGAAAGAAAAAAATATAGACGCCATTTCTCCCCTAATGGATGTAAATCCTGGCATTGTTCACTCTTCTCGGCCTGATTGGTGGTGCCTGCAAGCACGGCTGGGCTGTCTAGGTAGAGCGTTTGAAATCCAAGAACAGAGCCGACCGTTTTAGATAAGGTGTTGCCTGTTCTAGGTACAATGCCGGCAGTTCTAGGTACGATACCAGCTGCTATGGGTGTAGAACGGGCTTCCGAGGCGGGAAGGACATTGTGCCGGTTGTCCTAGGCACGGTGCCCGTAGTTCTAGTCACGGTGTCGGTTTTTCTAGTCACGGTGTCGGTTTTTCTAGTCACGGTGTCGCTTTTTCTAGGCACGTTGCCGATCGTTCTAAATACTATGTTGATAATTCACGGCACGATGCCGGCTGTTCTAGATGCGTTGCCGATTGTCCTACGTACTACGTCGGTTGTTCTAGGAATGGTACTGGCTGTTCTAGATATGGTGTTCGACCGACTGTTCTAGGTGCCAGATGTTTTAGGTTTACTGCTAGTTGTTCTAGTAAAGGTGTGGTTATTCTCGGTACAGAGTACGTTGTTCTAGATACACGAATTAAATTCTTGATGCTACGTAAATAGCTTTAGGTAGTGGTAAGCTTACGTTACACATGACGAATCTTTATAAGGTGTGTTTACCAGATGAAATCAACCTGTTCAACTAGGTCTGCTTGGCTCCTTGATGTGAGGCTATAACTCTGGTCATGTCCATACCTCAAGGTGGCAATATGGTCTTTCACCTTCAGGAAGGTCTCCCGTTTCATGTAAAGACTATGATGCGAGATTCTAACTGTATGTTACCCCAGGTCACATCTATGAATGAACCACTTTCATGAACTACCACGAACCCCTTCGTGTCTCTTGTGTGTGGAAGGACCAACCAACCGACCTCCACCAATGAACCACCTTCATAAACCACCACGAACCTCTCGTGTGTGTGGACCGACCAACCCATCTCCACCAATGAACCACCTTCATGAACCAACACGAACCTCTCGTGTATGTGGACCGACCGACCCAACCTCCACCTGATTCATAGATGTTCCCTAATCCATGACATCTCCAGGAAGCAGAAGTTCGGTGCTCTCGGTAAGATGAGGAACGAAATTGTCGGGTTGGGACCAGAGTTCGTGACGCCTTCTATCATTTAGAAAGAGAGGATCAGAGAGTACGGGAAGAGGTTCTTGTGCTTGGTTAAAGTTTTTTTGCGAAGACCATCCCAAGAATGGAGTCAACTTGTCACTTCTATAACCCACTCTACAATAATCGTCTTAAAACCCAATAAATCAGTTAAAAGAATATAAATACGAAGACCTGAGTTGAATATATACAAGACATTCCTCTCTCAGGTGGAAAACAACGACAAAAAAACGGAAACAGGAAGAAATGAAACCAAAAAAACAAAAACGATTCAGAACATTCTTATAATTGGATTTGTACCTTCATATAATCAAAGGGCTCGAAAAATGTGAAGAAAAAAGAAGCGAACGCTGCAGTGCCAGGCTCCCAGCAGTACAACCGCTGCAGTGCCAGGCTCCCAGCAGTACAACTGCTGCAGTGCCAGGCTCCCAGCAGTACAACCGCTGCAGTGTAGTGCCAGGCTCCCAGCAGTACGATCGCTGCAGTGCCAGGCTCCTAGCGGTACGTGTGGATGAAAAAAAGCAGAGGCGTATCAGAGCTTCGCTTCAAGAAAAGTGGAACATAGGTGGCAGGAAGACCTAAACCGGAACAAAGTGTGGCACCAAGTATCAGTAGATCTGCCTTGTGGACCAAGATAGATGGCTGGGGAGGTCTGTTGTCTCCCCCGTGGCTCAAGGTCCCTTGCTGAAAGTGAAGGTGTTTTGCACCTTCACTCTAAATCCAATTTTTTCGTAATGAAATATAAGCTCCGGCGACTCTGAGACCGCACTCCACACAGGAGCATGAGAATGAAGGATTCCTTTGGAGCAAGAAGTTCCTGAGCAACACTGTGCTCTACTCTGTCCACTGAGGATGATACTGCCTCGCTAAAGGTGACTTCCCGTTAGCAATGTAATCACTTGCAGGTGGAACGCAGACCTGCCCGACTCTACATGGCCCTAGCATTAAACCTCTCTTACCATCCTGCCCAAAACAGATCAAATAGCCATGGTAATATCATATACAACTTCCACAGACATACTCACACTTGGAAATACTCGCCCTCCTCTCTTACTACCATACACGCATTGCTCATTTGATATGAATTTTTCACAGCTTCTGGTAGCTTTCATTTAACATCTGATGTTTGTAACAACTTCCACAAAGCATCTCTATGAACCACCTTCATGAACCACCACGAAGCTCTATTGAAAAATGCCTCATACAAATCCTTCCGTTTCTCTCAGCATTCACCAAACACATTCTACGAAGCAAACAGCTGACCCACACATCCTCCACTACTCCTGAAAGCATATTTGTTGCTCCCATTTGTCCCCTTATTCTCTCCACATTGTTCACCTCCTCCCAGAACTTTTATTTTACCCATACTCTCTCATCCTAAATCTCATTTACCTTCTTTTTCAGTCCTCTTTTGCTTCCTTTTGTGTATCTCCCAGTAGCTTAACTTCCTTATCCCACCATTAACTAACAAATCTCACACACCAAAATTCCATATATATATATATATATATATATATATATATATATATATATATATATATATATATATATATATATATATATATATGGATTTTTTACCAGGAATACTCAACAAACTGGGAGGGTATTGATTGAGAGGGTGAAGGCATGTACAGAGCATCAGATTGGGGAAGAGCAGTGTGGTTTCAGAAGTGGTAAAGGATGTGTGGATCAGGTGTTTGCTTTGAAGAATGTATGTAAGAAATACTTAGAAAAGCAAATGGATTTGTATGTAGCATTTATGGATCTGGAGAAGGCATATGATAGAGTTGATAGAGATGCTCTGTGGAAGGTATTAAGAATATATGGTGTGGGAGGCAAGTTGTTAGAAGCAGTGAAAAGTTTTTATCGAGGATGTACGGCATGTGTGCGTGTAGGAAGAGGAAAGTGATTAGTTCTCAGTGAATGTAGGTTTGCGGCAGGGGTGTGTGATGTCTCCAATGGTTGTTTAATTTGTTTATGGATGGGGTTGTTAGGGAGGTGAATGCAAGAGTTTTGGAAAGAGGGGCAAGTATGAAGTCTGTTGGGGATGAGAGAGCTTGGGAAGTGAGTCAGTTGTTGTTCGCTGATGATACAGCGCTGGTGGCTGATTCATGTGAGAAACTGCAGAAGCTGGCGACTGAGTTTGGTAAAGTGTGTGAAAGAAGAAAGTTAAGAGTAAATGTGAATAAGAGCAAGGTTATTAGGTACAGTAGGGTTGAGGGTCAAGTCAACTGGGAGGTAAGTTTGAATGGAGAAAAACTGGAGGAAGTAAAGTGTTTTAGATATCTGGGAGTGGATCTGGCAGCGGATGGAACCATGGAAGCGGAAGTGGATCATAGGGTGGGGGAGGGGGCGAAAATCCTGGGAGCCTTGAAGAATGTGTGGAAGTCGAGAACATTATCTCGGAAAGCAAAAATGGGTATGTTTGAAGGAATAGTGGTTCCAACAATGTTGTATGGTTGCGAGGCGTGGGCTATGGATAGAGTTGTGCGCAGGAGGATGGATGTCCTGGAAATGAGATGTTTGAGGACAATGTGTGGTGTGAGGTGGTTTGATCGAGTAAGTAACGTAAGGGTAAGAGAGATGTGTGGAAATAAAAAGAGCGTGATTGAGAGAGCAGAAGAGGGTGTTTTGAAATGGTTTGGGCACATGGAGAGAATGAGTGAGGAAAGATTGACCAAGAGGATATATGTGTCGGAGGTGGAGGGAACGAGGAGAAGTGGGAGACCAAATTGGAGGTGGAAAGATGGAGTGAAAAAGATTTTGTGTGATCGGGGCCTGAACATGCAGGAGGGGGAAAGGCGTGCAAGGAATAGAGTGAATTGGATCGATGTGGTATACCGGGGTCGACGTGCTGTCAATGGATTGAACCAGGGCATGTGAAGCGTCTGGGGTAAACCATGAAAAGTGTGTGGGGCCTGGATGTGGAAAGGGAGCTGTGGTTTCGGTCCATTATTACATGACAGCTAGAGACTGAGTGTGAACGAATGGGGCCTTTGGTGTTTTTCCTAGCGCTACCTCGCACACATGAGGGGGGAGGGGGTTGTTATTCCATGTGTGGCGAGGTGGCGATGGGAACAAATAAAGGCAGACAGTATGAATTATGTACATTTGTATATATGTATATGTCTGTGTGTGTATATATATGTGTACATTGAGATGTATAGGTATGTATATTGTGCGTGTGTGGACATGTATGTATATACATGTATGTATATATATGTGTATGTGGGCGGGTTGGGCCTTTCTTTCGTCTGTATCCTTGCGCTACCTCGCTAACGCGGGAGACAGCGACAAAGCAAAATAAATATAAATAATATATATATATATATATATATATATATATATATATATATATATATATATATATATATATATATATATATAGGTGGTTTGATCGAGTAAGTAATGAAAGGGTAAGAGAGATGTGTGGTAATAAAAAGAGTGTGGTTGAGAGAGCAGAAGAGGGTATGTTGAAATGGTTTGTTCACATAGAGAGAATGAGTGAGAAAAGATTGACAAAGAGGATATATGTGTCAGAGATGAAGGAAAGAAGGAGACGCGAGAGACCTAACTGGAGGTGGAATAACGGGGTGAAAAAGATTCTGAGCGATCGGGGCCTGAACATACAGGAGGGTGAAAGGCGTGCAAGGAATAGAGTGAATTTAAACGGTGTGGTATACCGGGGTCGACGTGCTGTCAATGGATTGAAGCAGGGCATGTGAAGCGTCAGGGATAAACCATGGAAACGTTTTGTGGGGCCTGGATGTGAAAAGGGATCTGTGGTTTCGATGCATTACAAATGACAGCTAGAGACTGAGTGTGGCGACAAGAATGGATGAGGGCAGCAAGTATGGATATGCACATATGTATATATGTATATGTCTATGTATGTATGTGTATATATATTGAAATGTATATGTATGTATATGTGTGTGTGTATGCATGTTTATGTATACACATGTGTATATGGGTGGGTTGGGCCATTCCTCGTCTGTTTCCTTGCGCTACCTCGCTAACGCGGGAGTCGGCGGTTAAGTATAATACATAAATAAATAAATAAATAAATAAATATATATATATATATATATATATATATATATATATATATATATATATATATATATATATATATATATATATGACGGTGAAATTGCACTTCAGTAGGAGTTCATACATTTCTGTTTGATGTGATCATTCTGTACATGTGGCACAACATGTTTCGTGGAGACAATCCACCTCATCAGGTGCCAGTACTTATCTTCACAGAACCTTCGTTCGAAAATATCTCGAGGCACATGTTTGAAGGTCTCGTGGTGTATCGTAAAGAGTTTAGGGGGAAAATTCATCATTTAGTGTTGTCTCGCAGAGTGACCAACGCGGGGTTAAGCTGATGGCTGACGTTTAATATGATATATTGAATCCCTGGTTTGTAAATACCCGAACGAAAAATTGCCTTGCATTTTTCTTGAGTGACATGATTGTGTCAAAGTGTGTGTGTGTGTGTGTGTGTGTGTGTGAAGAGAGAGAGAGAGAGAGAGAGAGAGAGAGAGAGAGAGAGAGAGAGAGAGAGAGAGAGAGAGAGAGAGAGAGAGAGAGAGAGAGAGAGAACGTAAACGTGATTCAAAGTAAATGATGAAGCCCCATTCAAGGACATGGGATGAAGGGGTTAGTTCACCTCGGGACCCTCGTCTTGGCTATGGTAAGCCACGGGCAGCAGTACACACACTTCACGCTGGTACATCACTGAAAATAAGAGAACTTTTTGATGACAGACTTACCAGATGTGAGATGTATTGCTTCCAAGATCAGTCATAAACTTTGTAGTAGTACATATTCCCTTGCCTTCATTCATACCTCATCGGACACAGGGTGAGTTCACCAGGAACTGATCACCTCACCATGGCTGAGAACCAGTCACAACTACACCGGAACACTAGTGCACACCTCACCCTCATGTGAATATACCACTGTTGGGTGGGTATGTATACAAGAGTCAGGAGGTATCATCCACTAAACCTCCACATTGTGGGAGATGTACAACACTCTCCCAGATGTAACCCCTGCGGTAGCCTGGCATTGACCCAGATCCTTCCTCTCTTCCAGGGGGATGAGGCAGTGTTTGGTGAATTACGTCAGTGGGAAGTAGAGCCAACAAAACCCAGTTGATTGCTTCTGGGAAATTAACCTAATGGTTCTTTACGTGCTGGATTAAGGGGTGCACCGCGGAGAGTGGAAGAGGGACAAATAACTGGAGCAATTTCAGGGAGGGATTTAATGTGTCCCACAGACTTTGTTTTATGGCATTAAATATATAGCCTAACAAGCATCATTGATCATGTCTTTTTCTTATGCTATTGTTATCTTTCCTCTATTATACTCATTCATATATAAATATATATATATATATTTTTTTTTTTTTTGCTTTGTCGCTGTCTCCCGCGTTTGCGAGGTAGCGCAAGGAAACAGACGAAAGAAATGGCCAAAACCACCCCCATACACATGTGTATACATACGTCCACACACGCAAATATACATACCTACACAGCTTTCCATGGTTTACCCCAGACGCTTCACATGCCTTGATTCAATCCACTGACAGCACGTCAACCCCGGTATACCACATCGATCCAATTCACTCTATTCCTTGCCCTCCTTTCACCCTCCTGCATGTTCAGGCCCCGATCACACAAAATCTTTTTCACTCCATCTTTCCACCTCCAATTTGGTCTCCCTCTTCTCCTCGTTCCCTCCACCTCCGACACATATATTCTCTTGGTCAATCTTTCCTCACTCATTCTCTCCATGTGCCCGAACCATTTCAAAACACCCTCTTCTGCTCTCTCAACCACGCTCTTTTTATTTCCACACATCTCTCTTACCCTTACGTTACTTACTCGATCAAACCACCTCACACCACATATTGTACTCAAACATCTCATTTCCAGCACATCCATCCTCCTGCGCACAACTCTATCCATAGCCCACGTCTCGCAACCATACAACATTGTTGGAACCACTATTCCTTCAAACATACCCATTTTTGCTTTCCGAGATAATGTTCTCGACTTCCACACATTCTTCAAGGCTCCCAGAATTTTCGCCCCCTCCCCCACCCTATGATCCACTTCCGCTTCCATGGTTCCATCCGCTGCCAGATCCACTCCCAGATATCTAAAACACTTCACTTCCTCCAGTTTTTCTCCATTCAAACTCACCTCCCAATTGACTTAACCCTCAACCCTACTGTACCTAATAACCTTGCTCTTATTCACATTTACTCTTAACTTTCTTCTTCCACACACTTTACCAAACTCAGTCACCAGCTTCTGCAGTTTCTCACATGAATCAGCCACCAGCGCTGTATCATCAGCGAACAACAACTGACTCACTTCCCAAGCTCTCTCATCCCCAACAGACTTCATACTTGCCCCTCTTTCCAAAACTCTTGCATTCACCTCCCTAACAACCCCATCCATAAACAAATTAAACAACCAATATATATATATATATATATATATATATATATATATATATATATATATATATATATATATATATATATATATATATAATATTCATTTATCTATATGTAACCGCCGTCTCCCGCGTTAGCGAGGTAGCGCAAGGAAACAGACGAGGAATGGCCCAACCCACCCATATACACATGTATATACATAAACGCCCACACACGCACATATACATATATATACATTTCAATGTATACACACATACATACACAGACATGTACATATATATATATGTACATATCTATACTTGCTGCCCTCATCCATTCTCGTCGCCACCCCGCCACACACGAAATAGCATCCCCATCCCTGCCCATCCAGCGCGGCAGCGCCAGGAACAGACAACAAAGGCCACATTCGTTCACACTCAGTCTATAGCTGTCACGTGTAATGCACCGAAACCACAGCTCCCTTTCTACATCCAAGCCCCACAGACCTTTCCATGGTTTACCCCCTAACGCTTCACATGCCCTGGTTCAATCCACTGACAGCACTTCGACCCCAGTATACCACATAGTTCCAGTTCACTCTATTCCTTGCACGCCTTTCACCCTCTTGTATGTTCAGGCCCCGATCACTCAAAATCTTTTTAACTCTATCGTTCCACCTCCAATTTGGTCTCCTACCTCTCCTTCTTCCCTCTATCTCTGACACATATATCCTCTTTGTCAATCTTTCCTCACTCATTCTCTCCATGTGACCAAACCATTTCAATACACCCTCTTCTGCTCTTTCAACCACACTCTTTTTATTACCACACATCTCTCTTACCCTATCATTTCTTACTCGATCAAACCACCTCACACCACATACTGTCCTCAAACATCTCATTTCCAACACATCCACCCTCCTCCGCACAACTCTATCTATAGTCCACGTCTCACAACCATAAAGCATTGTTGGAACCACTATTCCTTCAAACATACCTATGAAAACGTTCTCGCCTTCCACACATTCTTAAACGCTCCCAGAACCTTCGCTCCCTCCCCACCCTGCTACTCATTTCCGCTTCCTTGGTTCCATCCGCTGCTAAATCCACTCCCAGATATCTAAAACACTTCACTTCCTCCAGTTTTTATCCTATATGAAATATGGCAAGGCGGCTGCAATGGATGTATTACAGTTGTATTTCTCACGCAAGGGGATGACTGTGTTGTAGATTGCTTGGCTGGGATTTACACTATATGTATGGATCATAGTGAGGCGTCTGATGACTGGCAGAATGCATGTATAGTACCGCTGCATAAAAGCAAGGGGGGGAAAAAATGCAAGTTTTCGACTTACAGAGGTATACGTTAGTTTAGTGTACCTGTAAAGGTGTACGAAAGAGTGGTGGCTGAGATGATGGCATGCACAGAGAATATGACTGCGAAAGAACACCCCTGGCTTCAAGAGGGGTAAAGAATGGTTGAATCATGTTTCGAAGAATGCGTGCAAGAAATCCTTAGAGAAGCTGATGGTTTTGTATGTAGCATTTATGAATCTGGAGAAAGCATATGATAGGGATGATAGAGATGCGTTGTCGAAGGTGTTATGAATATATGGTGTAGGAGCAGAGCTGATAGAAGTAGTAAGGGGTTTTATCAAGAGAGTGAGGCGTGTATGCGAGTTAGTACATAGGAAGGGAAGGGGTTAAAAGTGAAGGTGGGTCTGTGTTAGGGGAGTGTGATGTAGCCATGGCTGTTTAATTTGTTTATAGATGGGGTGGCGAGGGAGGGCAATGCAACGTTCTTGGTAAGAAGGGCAGGTATGCCGTCTGTTGGGGTAGGGGAACCTGCGAGTTAGTTGTCGTATGCTGATGACATGGCGCCGGTGGCGGATACGAAAGGGAAACTGCAGAATTTGGTGTCCGAGTTTGAGGGTATGTATGAAAGGAGAGGGTCAAGAATAGATGTAAATGTAAGCGACATTGTCAGGTTTAACGTTGCAAAGAGACAGGTAGTTGAGGAATGAGTTTGAGCGGAGAAAACTTGGAGGAAATGAAATATTTTAGATATCTAGGAGAGGACATGGCATGGAATGGACCTATGGAAGCTTGAATGAGTCATAAGATGAGCGACGGGGAAGGTTTTTTGGAACATTGGGAAATGTGCGGAAAGAAAGGTCACTATCTGGGGAGGACTAAGATGGGTATGTTTGATGGTATAGTAGTCTCGATGGTGTTGTATGGATGCGAGGCATGGTCTATAGATCAGAATGTAAGGAAGAGGGAGAATGTGCTGGGAATACAATGTTTGAGGATATGTGTGATAGGAGGTCGATCGGGTAAGATATAAAAGGCTAAGAGAGAGGTGTGGTAATCAGAAGAGTATGGTTGAGAGGGTGTGGTCTGAGATGGTTTGGACATATGACGAGCATGTGTGTGAAGAGGTTGAAAATGAGGATAAATGTGTCAGACGTGGAGGGGTCACGGAGAAAGGAGACACCGAACTGGAGATGGCAGAATGAAGTGAATATGATTTTCAGTACCCGGGGCCTATCATACAGGGGGGATGAAAACGTGCAAGGGATAGACTGAAATGAAGTGATATAGTATACGGGGGACGACGAGCTGGGTTGATGACGCAGCCGTAGGAAACGGCGGGAGGTCTTTGGGGCCTGGATGTGGATAAGGAGCTGTGGTTTCGGGGCATTACACATGACAACTAGATGATAAACATGAGCGAATAAGGCCTTTTCTTAATTTCCTCCAGGCGCTACTTGGCTAATGCAGGAAACGGTGAACATGTATGAAATAAAGAAAAGAAAAATCACTGAATCACGAATTCCACATCCGAGTAAAAACCTGCCAAACATATTGAGATTTCATCGACTCAGATATGAATTCCTTGTGTGAACTGACTGAAGTAACTCATAATTCTCTCAGTAAGTTACAGTCGCAATGGTGGACATTTAAGTGAATGATTGCAGCCTCCTGACGAGCAGTGATGTCATGAAACTTTAAACGAACAGAGGCCGTTCGACGAAACTGTTATTGAATCATGAATGCTTCGTTCTGAAAGCCTTACGGAAAAGATTATATTGTTGTTGTTGTTGTTGTTGATGTAACAGCATTATCAATGGCAAAATTAATAGCAGCAATAATCGCTTTCATTACTGGCATCAACAATGTCGTAGTATTTGTGATATCTTCAACTTAGGATGATTAATATTAGAGGTACATGGGAAGGACACATAACAAGAGACCTAAGGATGCATGATGAGCTTATCGTTGGTAGAGACAAGATAGTAAATCAGATTACATCACCGAACCCATTACTTCTTCCGGCTCAATAACTAGTAAGGGAAAACCAGGTAAAAGCAATGCTGTGCAATGTTGATGGGAAAGTGTGAACGGAACATGTTCGCTAACCTTAGTTGCAGCAGGCTCCTCCAGAGATAAACTCTGACATATAAAAACTCATTGGTAACGGGGAAGATTTAAATTCTTACCTTATTGAAATGGGGCAGTCTTACTGATATCTATAGCATTTAAGTATCTGCCTAGCCTTGGTTTGAAAATTTAGCAGATCCGAACCCTCTGGCCTTTCGTATGCTTGCTCCGATGGAAGTCTACCACATTCCCTCACCAACACAGTTCTTCCACCCTGGGAACTACTCCCTTCCTCATTACCACAACTCCCTCTCTCCCTAGCCACTATACCATTCCTGACTACCACAACCCTTCCCTTCCCCCACCCCATTTACTCCCACCTTGACCATCGCACTTTCCACAACCACTATTACTCCTTCACTTCATCATCATCACACCATGAACGGCAGATAGCGTTGTACAGTGGTATAATCACTCGCCTCGCCATTTTCCCTTTCCGTGCCCTCCTTTTTGCCAGAACAGATAACCACTCAACAACAGAATATTTTACCGAAAATATTTCACCCCAATAGCCAGCAATTTCTATCCTGCCATTGAAGTGGATGACTTATTGGCCACTATGTATAGGGACGGCCGTCGTGCGTCTGGGAACTTCCTCAGTTTCCACAGACCAGAACAGGCAGACAGTAACGCCTTTTTATAGTATAGATTGATAGTCTTCGCATTCATGACGTGTGTTGGTAGTTTATTCCAATATTCTGAAACCCTTCCGCTGAAAAACCTCTTACTCACGTTGCTATTTCATATTGTTCTCCTTAATATCATACTCTTATATTTGGTCTTTCAATGTTTATATAATGCGAAATAAATTTTCGCATTTGTTGTTGAACTTATTCAGTATGTGAAAAAGTTCCATTAGATCTGCTCGGAGTCTGCATGTTTCCGTAGAATTTTTATTCTAGAATTATTTTAGAATTTGTTCAAAATATTCCTCAACTTTGATCAAGTTTGGTGACCAGGGCTAAACACCGTATTCCAAACCAGGTGTAACCAGGGCGTTAAAGGAGCGACTGCTGTAGCCTTCATTCTGTGGTGAATCTTTCTGTCTATGAAACCTAGCCTCCTACCGGCTCTGTTATGGGAAGCCTTGAATGTAAGATACAAAAATGAAAAAGAAAAAACTGATAATCGTACCAAAGTCTTTCACTCAGTCTACTTCTTGTCATGATTTTCCAGCTTTATACGTTCCTAATATTTTCTGTACCCTAATGTACTGGATTGTCATTACCTATATCAGAGTATACATGTCATATCGCTCACCATTCCACCATCTTGCCCAAGCTGAATCACTCTGAACCACTTGGCAATCTTCTTTCTTAATTACAAAGTTCGACTGGCAAATCCTGTCTCCATGTCGTTGATGTAGATGATAAGATATATTGGGTCTCAGGACTAAGCCTTGTGGTACTCCAATTATGTGAAGCTACCCAGACGTTTCCCCACTGAGGTTACGAGTTGTCATGGTGAGGGTGAGGGTGGTGAAAGGTGTGGTAGTTGTGGTGCCGCGTGATGCGCATAACTCCACCGTAGTGATATTATTAGTAAATAGTCCAGACTGACCATTGTGAATTGTACGTTTAGCTTAAATAAGCGACTTCCTGGTTATACTGATGTGCACTTTACCCACGGATCTCATATAAGTGTACTTCTCTGATTCAAATAGAGTGTTATAACAGGAAGTACACAGACGACATATACATTCATACATCAAAGCTTACGTTATGAAGGATAGTATCAAGACTACAAAATCCATGGTAGCTATGAGAGAAGAAACTACGCTTTTTGGAGCCAATCATGGAATGGCTTCCAGCTACTGGTCATCATCACACATCCATAATACAGTCATAAAAATATATGGGATAAACCTGTAAGTCAAGGTCATTCTTTGCTATCCAAGAAGCGCTTGTCTCCCAGTAACAACCCATGTCATTTAACCTCCGTATCGCATCGTGATGTTACATAACTTCTGTATAGAATTGTCAAAATGGTCACCAGGTGCCTACACTCCCAGTGCGAATGCCAGTTTGCCATAGATTAAGCAGATGGCGCACAATCCACCCAGCATCTCCCACACCACCTGAGCCCTCGCCTCTCCCATCAACCAGCATCTCTAACACCACCTGAACCATGCCTCTCCCACCATCCAGCCTCTCCAACACCACCTAAGCCTTAGCCTCTACCACCGTCAGATCCCTCTAACCATCTGATCTTTCCCACTACCACGTCCCATGCACCACCTGATCCCTCTCCCACTCAACCTGAAACCTGACCTCTCCCACCATCAGATCCTTCCCACAACCCAACCTCTCCCACACCACTTGAATCCTGGCCTGTCCCACTAACCAATCTCCCCCATACTACCTTAATCCCATCCTCTCCCATGATCAGGCCCCACCCACATACCAACTTCACTCCACCTGAGTCCTCCCACACACACCTATTCACACACAACAATGCCATGTTACGGCTCATCCATCATAATTGACTTTGGGTTGATTCAAGAACCCAGAGAGCATAAAAGTGTCAAAATGAATAATGAATGGAGAAAGAGAGGAGGAGGAGGAAGATGGCGAAAAAGAAGGAAGAGAAGAACGGAAGAAGGAAGGTACAAGAACGTGAAAAAAGGGGGAGGGAGGACAAGGAGATGCAGTACGTGTCTCAATCATGTGAATCAGACGTTCCATGGGAATATTAAGAATCACTAGACCACAAGTATATAAACCATGAACATCACTGGTACTGAAACTCTGCTTGCGTGAATGCTGCTGCCCAATGGAGTGTTAGGAACATCCCGGCAGACTCTGTGTTCACTGAACAACGTAAACTCGCTTTACTTAAGTAATTCACCGAAGCAAGGAAACGAGCCTCGCAGGAGTACTGAAGTGTACTTAACCTTGCTCAAGTATTTAGTCCTTCGTTGAAAGACTTACACTGCATGTTGCTTGTGAACATGACCGACGTTCATTGCCTTCGTGAAAGTGGCTCGTTGGGTTATGTAAATGGTCTTCACTAACGTATCGCAATGTTTCTTGGAGAAATTTCTAAATAATGGATATCGAATGACGTCACTGCAGTCACGGGAATATCTGTTAAACTGTGCTTGCTGAATATTTCAGCATAACTTCACGATGATGCAAAAACTGCTCGATAAAAAATGATAAAGTTTTTCTCCTGTTCACTCAAAATATTTCTGCTGGAAAATCAATCCATTTTTTTTTCGCTCTAACTAAGCTTCGGTTCGTTATGGGCTAATATGTCTTGAGTAACGGCACTGAAGCCAGAGTCCACAGCCTTGGCGTAGCCACAATTAATTCTTTTGTTGGACAATAACATGGCTTCAGTATAAATCAATGACGAACATAGAGTCCTCATAAACATACATCATTAGAACTAAGCAGTCTATTTATTTACCTAAAGTCAAGTTTACACTGTACACACTTCAAGTGCACGACAATGTTCAGTAGTCAGTTAACCAAACCAATCTGACACCAACCAAAACAGTTGTGACTGGAAGAAAAGACGACAGTGAACGCGGCCGAGGTCCGAGGCTGACAATACACCTCACCTCAGCAACTGTCTGTCCGGCGTAATATGTGAGTGTATATATATATATATATATATATATATATATATATATATATATATATATATATATATATATATATATATATATATATATTTCCTTTTCTTTCAAACTACTCGCCATTTCCCGCGTTAGCGAGGTAGCGTTAAGAACAGAGGACTGGGCCTCTGAGGGAATATCCTCACCTGGCCCCCTTCACTGTTCCTTCTTTTGAAAAAAAGAAAAAAAAAAGAAGAAAAATATATGCACCTCTGTAGTCAGAATGACAATATGCAGGTTGGTCTCTGTGAGTCATCTGTATACCATGTGAACTGTGACCACACTAATGTGTGAGGTTCTGATATCCTCCATTGTCACACTTCGAGAAGACTCAGTGGTCTTCTGCTGTTTGTATTCCTGTGTTTATAACTGTCTGCTGCTGTTTGTATTCTAATGTATATGACTGTTTGCTGCTGTCTGTATTCCTATGTATATGATTGTCTGCTGCAGTTTGTATTCCTGTGTTTATAATGGTCTGCTGCCTTCTGTATTCCTGTGTATATAATTCATGCACTAATGCATTATTCTTGCATGTTCTGATACAGCAATTTGAAAAACAACTGGGGAATAACTGGACCAGTGAAAATGATAAATGTGAAGCATTTTCGATTTCATTGTGGAGAGAATAAGTGTTGTTTGCGGTTATGAGTTCGCTCCAAATTAGTTGCCATCATTTCTGTTTGCTCGCTAAAGTTCCTGCTGGAAGAATTTGCTCGCTGCAGTGTCTGCTTGCTGGAAATGTTTGCTGGCGTAACATCAAACGCGAATTAAGTGTGGACCAACATACAAGGTGCACAGATTTTTATGTTTACAACGAGCTAACGGGTTGGAATTGACGTGGGTAAGTAATTACTAGGAGCATGTTTCACGTACACATGAGGGATACTGTGAAGAAAATTGTTCTTGTATGTATCTGTCTGTCTAATTTCTATGTTTATATATACATATCTATCTGCCTATTTATCTGTCTATCTCTTTACCTCACACAAACACACACACACACACACACACACACGCACGCACAAACCACGAGCGTCCGTACTGTTGTGGCTAGAGTTACTGACCATGAGTCACCACGGGCCATCCCTATTGGGACTGGCATGGGTTCGAGTCCCAGGCTTGGCAGTCGGCTCACACTCAACCTATGTGTTTCATATTCCCCTCAGGGCTGGGTGATAAGCGAGTACCTGGCTTAGGCTGGGGTATAGGCGTAAACACATGATACATAGACACAAGGTTATAAGAGACGTTGCAACACAGTTAAAGCCCTTACGTATCACACAAGTAGTAAACCCACATACACCAGCCTAAGCAAGATACCCAGTTATCTATCATCCCCAGTGAGGAGGATAAACACCTGAGTTGGATATGGGCCGACTGCTGTACGGGACCTTATCCCAGGCGGGCCAGTGCCGACCGTCAGTAACGCTAAACAGCAGACCACAGAAGACCGTGTGTGTGTGTGTGTGTGGGTGTGTGTGTGTGTGGGTAAATCGCCTCAGATTAGAAAGATTACACAGACAAGATTTTGATTATTCTGTTTAAAGATGTATTTTCACTCCCCCACATGAATCAGCGCAAGATATGGTAAAATATTTGTCGACACCATAACTGATCTTAAGCAATATGAAGTCGTATGTGTATCACGACTTGAAAAATATCTGAAGAAGACCTTCAGCATTAAGACTGTATTTGTCGTCCATGTATATCCTTATATGTTTCTTTTTTGTCAGTTTGCTGCATAATATATTAACGATGAAACGTATGACATCAAATTCCTTACTGCAAGTTTTGTTGAACCTCCTGAAGAAGGAAGCTTCTGAACTCAGTACCTGAGAACGTACATGGAGGAACATGACCCGTCAGGCACATCACGCCAGGCAGACGGTTTTTGAGGTGAACTGTATTGCCAGCCGCGCTCGCTCACTGTGTTGTCCATATTAATTCATAGTCGACTCGGATCTGACTACAATAACCCACTCAGTCTCGAGGCTCCTTCACCCCCTCCTCTCCTGGTGGTGGGAATCTCTCCTGGGCTCCTGTTCGTTGGGCAGGGAACCACTTAGGTACTCAATTGGTCCATTAAGCCTAAGGCATGGAGGGGAATAGACTCGGCTAAGGCAAGGAGGAGAAGGTATGAACCCCGTGCTAAAACAAGGAGGCTGGACTTCGTGTTAGAAACACGAGTGGACTCCGTGTTAAGGCAAGGAGGGGAATGGGAGTCTGTGTTAAGGCAAGGAAGGGAATGGGGTCTGTGTTAAGGCAAGGAAGGGAATGGGGTATGTGTTAAGGCAAGGAAGGGAATGGGGTCTGTGTTAAGGCAAGGAAGGGAATGGGGTCTGTGTTAAGGCAAGGAAGGGAATGGGGTCTGTGTTGAGGCAAGGAAGGGAATGGGGGTCTGTGTTAAGGCAAGGAAGGGAATGGGGTCTGTGTTGAGGCAAGGAAGGGAATGGGGTCTGTGTTGAGGCAAGGAAGGGAATGGGGTCTGTGTTAAGGCAAGGAAGGGAATGGGGTCTGTGTTAAGGCAAGGAAGGGAATGGGGTCTGTGTTAAGGCAAGGAAGGGAATGGGGGTCTGTGTTGAGGCATTTTTGAGAATTGCTCTCGTTATTAAGGCAAGGAATGGAATGGACTCCTTGTGAAAGAAAGGAGTGGAATGGATTATAAGAATATCTGTAGTTATGTCTATGGTTAAAGAGCACTACAGATATGTGACCCCATTGGCCTGGTAGATGAATGCAGTCATAAGACGTATCTTTAGGCAGTTATATTATCCAAATTCGTTTGTGAACAAAGCTTCCTGGAAAGCTAGAAAGACAATTTATGCTTCTTGTGACAAAAATATGAAAAATATGGATAAGTCTAAATGTTTAGTGTTGCCCAATTCTCCCAAATTAGGTAATCTAAGACATGTTCTAAAAACAGTGTTTGTAGTATTGCTTTCTAGTACAAAAACACAATCAGTGAAACCTTAATAAACAGCAGGTCAAATCATGCAACAATTGGGAGTGTTTACCCCGTCAAATGCAAGGCATGTAAATACATCTATGTAGGCCAGACTGGTAAGACTGTAACGGAGAGGTCTTATTGGCACCGTCATTCAGTACGCCGGGAAGACCACAAAAATGCAATCGCTAAACATTGTTATGAAAATGATCAGCCCGTAAATCTTGAAAATTCCCTTATTTTATACCTCTCTGCTGATTATGCCACACGTAACGTCATCGAATCTGTCTTAACTGCTAATACTAAGAACTTTGATTTGTCCCAAGGCAATTCTAAAGCCCATCTTAGCATTAACAAAAATCATTATGAAAGAATTAACAAAACACGAAAACGTAAAAAAAAGTTGTTCAAGACGCACCCAACTACCCAGGTGAACCCCCACCACGTGACTCCCCTTAATCACTCTCCGTTACAACGGTTACGACCATACAAAGCAGACAGTGCTTCTCTGCGAAACTGGCGTTGGACGGTGGGAATCTAGTGTGATGTTGTGATTTAAATAACTTTGTTAAGTACTGGCACCTGATGAGGTGGATTGTCTCCACGAAACATGTCGTGCCACATGTATAGAAAAATTACATGTTAGATAAAATTGTATAATTACTGAAGTGCGATTTCACCTTCATACTATCATCACGGACAAGTGTAATCATATATATAATATATATATATATATATATATATATATATATATATATATATATATATATATATATATATATATATTTTTTTTTTTTTTTTTTCTTTCTTTCAAACTATTCGTCATTTCCCGCGTTAGCAAGGTAGCGTTAAGAACGGAGGACTGGGCCTCTGAGGGAATATCCTCACCTGGCCCCCTTCTCTGTTTTGGAAAATTAAAAAGAAAAAAAACAAGAGGGGAGGATTTCCAGCCCCCCGCTCCCTCCCCTTTTAGTCGCCTTCTACGACACGCAGGGAATACGTGGGAAGTATTCTTTCTCCCCTATCCCCAGGGACAATATATATATATATATATATATATATATATATATATATATATATATATATATATATATATATATATATATATATGGGAGGGTATTGATTGAGAGGGTGAAGGCATGTACAGAGCATCAGATTGGGGAAGAGCAGTGCGGTTTCAGAAGTGGTAGAGGATGTATGGATCAGGTGTTTGCTTTGAAGAATGTATGTGAGAAATACTTAGAAAAGCAAATGGATTTGTATGTAGCATTTATGGATCTGGAGAAGGCATATGATAGAGTTGATAGAGATGCTCTGTGGAAGGTATTAAGAATATATGGTGTGGGAGGCAAGTTGTTAGAAGCAGTGAAAAGTTTTTATCGAGGATGTAAGGCATGTGTACGTGTAGGAAGAGAGGAAAGTGATTGGTTCTCAGTGAATGTAGGTTTGCGGCAGGGGTGTGTGATGTCTCCATGGTTGTTTAATTTGTTTATGGATGGGGTTGTTAGGGAGGTAAATGCAAGAGTCCTGGAAAGAGGGGCAAGTATGAAGTCTGTTGGGGATGAGAGAGCTTGGGAAGTGAGTCAGTTGTTGTTCGCTGATGATACAGCGCTGGTGGCTGATTCATGTGAGAAACTGCAGAAGCTGGTGACTGAGTTTGGTAAAGTGTGTGGAAGAAGAAAGTTAAGAGTAAATGTGAATAAGAGCAAGGTTATTAGGTACAGTAGGGTTGAGGGTCAAGTCAATTGGGAGGTGAGTTTGAATGGAGAAAAACTGGAGGAAGTGAAGTGTTTTAGATATCTGGGAGTGGATCTGTCAGCGGATGGAACCATGGAAGCGGAAGTGGATCATAGGGTGGGGGAGGGGGCAAAAATTTTGGGAGCCTTGAAAAATGTGTGGAAGTCGAGAACATTATCTCGGAAAGCAAAAATGGGTATGTTTGAAGGAATAGTGGTTCCAACAATGTTGTATGGTTGCGAGGCGTGGGCTATGGATAGAGTTGTGCGCAGGAGGATGGATGTGCTGGAAATGAGATGTTTGAGGACAATGTGTGGTGTGA
Organism: Panulirus ornatus; assembly: GCF_036320965.1. NCBI lineage: Eukaryota > Metazoa > Arthropoda > Malacostraca > Decapoda > Palinuridae > Panulirus > Panulirus ornatus. The sequence goes on from NC_092243.1 coordinate 51,812,652, forward strand.
GGTGGTTTGATCGAGTAAGTAACGTAAGGGTAAGAGAGATGTGTGGAAATAAAAAGAGCGTGGTTGAGAGAGCAGAAGAGGGTGTTTTGAAATGGTTTGGGCACATGGAGAGAATGAGTGAGGAAAGATTGACCAAGAGGGTATATGTGTCGGAGGTGGAGGGAACGAGGAGAAGAGGGAGACCAAATTGGAGGTGGAAAGATGGAGTGAAAAAGATTTTGTGTGATCGGGGCCTGAACATGCAGGAGGGTGAAAGGAGGGCAAGGAATAGAGTGAATTGGAGTGATGTGGTATACAGGGGTTGACGTGCTGTCAGTGGAGTGAATCAAGGCATGTGAAGCGTCTGGGGTAAACCATGGAAAGCTGTGTAGGTATGTATATTTGCGTGTGTGGACGTGTGTATGTACATGTGTATGGGGGGGGGGGTTGGGCCATTTCTTTCGTCTGTTTCCTTACGCTACCTCGCAAACGCGGGAGACAGCGACAAGGTATAAAAAAAAAAAAAAAAAAAAATATATATATATATATATATATATATGTGTGTGTGTGTGTGTGTGTGTGTGTGTGTGTGTGTGTGTATTTACATATAATGTATATATTCTTTTCATCATCAAGTTTCCTTCATTTTCAGCGGACCATTTTATTTCGCGAGTGTAAAGCACATATGAAATCTCGTGTTGTTGTTGTTGTTAGATAAAACCATTATCCTGCCATCTTGTCGTTCGAGTCTTACTGTTCTGTGTCATCCCTCCGCTGTGCGTCCATCACACTCGACTGTCAACTGACACTCTACTGTCAACTGTCTGTTCGTGACAGTTGTGATTATTCGCCCGTCCATATTTTGTGACGTCCGAGTATCGTCCGCTTCTGAAAAATCGGCCAATATTTCCTCCTTCTGTTGTTGGAGTTTTTGACCATGTGCAAGTCTTTTGGTGTCGGTGCATTGCACGTGATGGCTAGAGAATGGATGAGAACGACTGTAACCTTTCTTCGTCTGTTCCTGGCGCTACCTCACGAACATGAGAAAGTACGATCAAGTATGACGAAAAAGACGAAGACCAGCTAACTACAGCAAATCTGTATGAAAAACTTTTTACTACTTTAATACAATATTGGCACACTGCTGACACTTCTCAAGTGTAGTTCCCTTTGCATGTGTCTACTTGTACAATAACTGTCATCATCATAAAATCTAATAACTGTTAAGACCGAAGAAACAATCCGATAAATTCCATACAAATAACAGAACATTTTGTTAAAAGGTTGTCAATATGGAAAAACTTACCATTGGTAAATGGTTATAACTACATGTAAATTACCGTTTTTTTTTAAATGGTTATGATTATGGGATAATCACTAAGAGGATCAAGGGAGGAGTCTCCTGTTCCATCCGGTCAAGACCTTAACCTTTCAGGTCAGGTTAGGTTAGGTCAGGTCAGAGGTGATGGGATGACCTACCAGTCGTAAAGTTTTCTGACGTGTGCGCGTCAGTGTGCAGAAAGCGCAGGGCAACTGAGTAGCAAGTGTTCAGTGTCTTCGATGTGATACTTGCATCTTGGTCATGAAGGATCTTGTGATATGCTGAAACGGTGTTCGTCATGTTGCAGGGATAGGTGATGGCCAGAGTGTAGACGGGAGGATACGACTTGGGTTTGTCTGGGAAGTGTGGTTTCTGAAGGGCGTATGTATGATGGGTTGGAGTTTAAGACTCTGAGTTGGTAGGTAGGGAGAGCTGTGAGTAGAGGCTGCTGACGTATGAGGCATGGGTAAGCTTTTTTATTTCTACTTGGGGGTTGATGGTTAGTTAGAGCACAATTTGTGTGGAGAGAGACTATTGATGTTACATAGAATTGAGTGCCCATTAAGTTGAGGTGGGGCTATTTTGGAAATATCTTAGTTTTTCGTTGGGAAGATGTTCATTTAGTATTTGTGGGTGGAAGGCAGCTAGTGATTTTTCCGAGAGCACTATTTTGTGTGGTTTACAACTTTGTTATATTTGCTTTTGAGAAGACGGAAGACCAAGCATGATTAAATTGGAGCGGATGAACTGTATGTAGAGGAATCCCTTTCCTTGTCCAAATCTGGTGCCATTTAGTGTTCTAAGGATGTTTAGTCCGTGTGTTGCTTCTGTGTCGACGATATTGACGTGGGGATGGAATGTCATGTGTTTGCGGTACGGGATGCCTAGAATGGCTAGCATCTTGTTCAGTGGGAGTGGCTGTCCATTCAAGATGACTGGAGGGTGTCAGCTAGACTCGTGTGTCTGGGGTTAAAGAAGTAAAGAATTCGGTGGCGATGCAGATATATATTCTATTTTGGGCGATTCGATCTGTTCTAATAGTGATATGTAGTGCTGCATGTGGAGTCAGTGTGTTGTGACGTGACTGTGAGGTCGTCTGCATGTGAAATAACCTTCATGTTTAAGGTCTGCTTAAGGGAGTTATTGTGCAGAGTTGGAGAAAGAACTGCTTCTTGGGAACTCCAATGTAGAGTTTAAGTGATTCAGAGGTGAAGCCATTGAGAGTGGCTCTAGCATGGTGGCTGGCTATGAAACTTTGTCTGTTGTCGAGATGGGGAGTCAAATATATTTTGTGTTGGGATGTATCGGTGAACAACGTCGAATTTCTATTTATGTCTATTGCCACTAGTACTATGCGGGATGGTGACTGATTAGTTAAAGCTATTTAGGATATGTTGTGCGAGATTAGTGTGTTGTGTGGTGGTAAGAGTGTTTAGGTTCGAAGCCATGCTGTGTGGGAGATTTTTTTTGTTGAATTGTGTTGTGGATTAGTTTTCAGAAAGTTTGGATACGAAGAATGAAAGTGATATAGGGCGGTAGGCGGGTGGGGAACTGGGTGGTGTGGACGGTTTTGGGACTGGTATTAAAACAAGTTTTCAGGCGCTAAGTATTTTTTTCTGTAGGCAGGATATCTCTAAGCGCTTGGGATGCAAATGGGCCAGAGCGTTCGATATGTTGACGTGGCCTGTGGCAGGAGAATTCTTGAGGCTTTTTATTGCATTGTATATTTCAGCGAGACTGAAGGGGAGGGGAGAGGTTGGGGGGGGGGGGGGTTGTTTCAGGATGGATTCTACGTAGGTTTTTCATAAGTTTCATATGGAGGAGAGACTCGTTGTAGCCGACTCTTAAGTAATGTCTCATGAGTAAGTTTGCTCTCTAGGAAAAAAAGGATATCTGATATAGGTCAAGGGTGCCCAATGAAAGGGAGGCTGGACTGGCGATATAAAAGTGGATCTCCTTTAACGTAAGCTGGAGTTGGTTACTCTGTGTGTATTGTGCTTCACTGTGTTGAGGAATGAGCCCCAGTTATCAGTCTGTCTGTCGGTGACTTGGTTACCGATGGTTTGATTCGAGTTTAGATTTCTTCTCCGATTTCTGTTGATGGTGATGCTGTTGTGTACTGAGCTGGCTTCTTTGCTGTAATGTTGTGTTACTAATGGAGAGAAGCTCGATTCATATTTCTTTCTGCCCGTATAAGATGTGCTTTTTGCTCATGAGGAGTCTGCACTTTATTTGTGAGTAGTTCACCTCAGGGGACCATGGGTGTGAGTGGTAAGCCCTGTAGAATAGTGGGCATTGACACAGCCTTAAATGTTAGGCATGCTGGTAAGATTCACTAGTTGAGGATGGATCTGAGGGAGGAGGAGAAGGGAGGGACCTGTAGAGCTGGAATGTATGTATGTCTTGATTATGTTGAAGTAGTTGGCTTTGTGAAGTTTTATATTCATGGATTTCTAGGATGTTGTCATTGTCTGGGAGTTCTTCTGTGTTGTCATATATGATGCAGAATGTGATGGTCTGACGGACGAGAGTTATGAGTACTCCTTGTTATTCGTCGTTTCTTAAGATGGGAGGGTAGATCTGGATATAAGTCGGGTTTCTTGGATGAGGGATATGTGGACGTTGTGTTCTGCGAGTTGGTAGAGTATTTCTGTGTGTCTGTTTCTGATGCCACTGGGGTTGAGAATCAAGACGTTCAATTTGCCTTTTCTTTCTTTTGAGTAAATCACTTTGTTTGTGAAGCGTGAGTGTGTGTTGTGTCATGTTGTTTGGTGAGTGTCTGTGCAGGAGATGAGAAAGGCTATGAGTCATGTATGTCCGGAAGGCATAGCTGCAGATGGATGTGTCTGAGGAAATGATGTTCAAGAATGGAATGGAGTACGGTTATATAGTCTCTGCTGGCCTACTTCGGTATGAACGTGTATCGTCAGTGTGGCGATCGTTGGGTGTGGAAGGATCTGTGAGAACAGGTGGTTGGAGTGCGAGTCTCGGGTGAGCTTTTCATTTCTACGTGAAAGTTGATTGGTGGTCAGGAAATGGCTCGGATGGGAGGGGAACGATGCAGTTCAATAGAACTGGGTGACAAACACGCTCAAGTGGGGGACTGTATTGGAAACAGGTTATTTTTGTGCAGGTGGTAAGTGCCCGCTGTATGCAATCAACCGACCTTACATCATCGTAAATCGAGGTGTGTTGCTCAAAGTTGCAGACTAACGGAAAGACGGGCAATGCGAAGCATCATGCACGATCGTCAGTGCCCCAGGGTATAGTAATACCAGGAGGCGGCAGTCTGGCCTCCCTAGCCATAACTCTACACAACCTGCCTCATATGGTGTAATAACGCTATTGGGAGCTGCCAGAGGCTGGGACAAGAAGAACTGCCTGAGGCTGGGACAAGAAGAACTGCCTGAGGCTGGGACACGAGAAACTGCCTGAGGCTGGGACAAGAGGTACTGCCAGAGGCTGGGACAAGAGGACAAGAATAATAGAAAGGTGGGGACGTCCGTAAAGGAAGGGACCATCTGGTAATCTAGAAGCTGATGTAAGACATGATCCACTTCGGTAAACATCACCGTCGTTACTGAAGGAATCCTCCTGAACGGGAAACCTTCGAAGTCAGGTACTGATGGATGTCCCCCAAGGACGTCCCACAGACATGCGGTGTTTACGGCTCACACATATCATTTGACAACACGAAACTCGCATGACTCATCCTGGATTCTCAAGCGGTGAGAGCGATGAGAGATAACAACCCTGCCAGTCCAAGGTACTCGCGAATGGTCTCTCTCTCTCTCTCTCTCTCTCACTCTCTCTCTCTCTCCAGTACTATGATAAAGAATGTTGGTGCCAAGACACCATAGATTTAGTATGGCGTATACACTCTAATACAGAATATCAAATTTCATTTCACTCTGTCGAAATACATATTGTCTCGCAAATTTCATTTCACTTCCGTGCGCTATGTTTTCCAGAGAGAGAGAGAGAGAGAGAGAGAGAGAGAGAGAGAGAGAGAGAGAGAGAGAGAGAGAGAGAGAGAGAGAGAGAGAGACAGAGAGAGAGTGGAGGATATCAATGTTCGAGGTGCTAAACCTTGTTTACTGCTCAAGCATCTAAACACTGGAACTCAAATGAACTTCCAAATAAAATGTGATGTTGAGAATATTTTGGTTTGAACAAATACATTTCCGTATTAGCAATTTCTCCTGGACGCGTCCCATCAAGCAACTTACAAGGAGCGATTTACAAAGGATTTATATGATCATGACACGAGAAGCGAAGACAAAGTTTACTGTCACGTTCAGCCCTCAGGGTTGAGCATTAGACCTGTTGGTCACGATCTACTGGGCGGTCATAAACACAAACATTACGAGACATCCTTTTAAAAGACTCGAGTCCTAAACCCCAGGAATATTACCCATGTCTCACAACTTTCATGACCCTCTCCTACATTAAGGCTATACTTTGGCCTGTAATGCGCTTTGCATGTAGTGTGCTCAAGACGTGGTTGAAAGCTCTCGAAAAATTACCTTCGCGTGGGATGACCTCCTCACGAGTGTATGTGGGGAAATTTGAGACTATGTCGTCATCGTCTCTCAAGACGACGCTGCGTACTTCCTTCAGCTGATGACAGTCTCCTACGTATGATAGTCAGTCTCCTACGTATGATAGTCAGTCTCCTGCTTACGACAGTCAGTCTCCTGCGTATGAAAGTCAGTCTCCTGCTTACGACAGTCAGTTTCCTGCGTATGAGAGTCAGTCTCCTGCTTACGACAGTCAGTCTCCTGCTTACGACAGTCAGTCTCCTGCGTATGATAGTCAGTCTCCTGCTTACGACAGTCAGTCTCCTGCGTATGCCAGTCAGTCAGTCCCCTGCGTATGACAGTCAGTCAGTCCCCTGCGTATGGCAGTCAGTCAGTCCCCTGCGTATGACAGTCAGTCAGTCCCCTGCGTATGACAGTCAGTCAGTCCCCTGCGTATGACAGTCAGTCAGTCCCCTGCGTATGCCAGATACTCACCTGTATTTCTGGAGTTGTGTCAACCTCAGGAAAATATTTCCACATCTTTGTTAACACTGAACTCCGCACGGAGCCTCACCTAACACTGAACTCCGCACGGAGCCTCACCTAACACTGAACTCCGCACGGAGCCTCACCACCTGCTCATTCATCGAAGCAAAACTTCGTACAAATTCCGTTTTTATTCTCGTGGATCTTCATAGGAACCGAGTCTCATGAACAAAGCACATGAACCTCTTGAAACATTCTACCCAAACTGAACTTTTGCTTTGCTTTAATCTGAACTAAACATCCTGTATGGTATATGTCGAGTTGAGATATATTGATGAACACCAAGACGTGTGATGCAAATGAATAGATGAACAGGCAAACGCATAATGCACATGGGTAACAGCTGAGCAGTATCAATATTCTATTCCTCATTTTCATTGTGAAATATCTCAAGAATATTCTCTTACGGTGTTTCGCAGTACATATGTACATGCTCGAGATACACCGGCTTATGTATGTTTTGATATCAATTTCTGGTGTTTAGTGATAAAACACAATGTTGTATAGGTCAGTGCCATGTTTATTTCACAGTGTAATGGTGAAAGAAGAGAGAGAGATAACATTTTCATTAATCTTATGAAAAATTTATGATGCATTTTCAAGGATTACTTCAATCCACAAACAAATTTCTCTTTTCCGAGAGTAACACTTTAAAAAAAATGTGTCCGGAAACAGTTGCAGTTCCTCTACATAATACATTATAGACCGTCTGGTCTCACGGACGGGGTACCAATACCACAGCACTAGTGAAAGACTCACATTAACACATGGAGTCCCACACTGAACGTAAGTTTAAATATAAAAATCTCAAAAACAAAAAATGCAGTTTCCACCGTCAAGAAAATCGTATAAAATCTGAACTTGTTAGTCTTGTGTAAACCAAGCTCCCTGGGCCAGGGTACGTGGCAGTGGTGGGTCCACAAACATGGTTCCCGGGGTACAGCATGTCCCTCACCCACTAGTGTGGGAGGAGGACCAGCAAGGCTACGTGAGGTAAGCTTTTAACTGGTCATCATACGTTCACCGTTATATTCAGAGTCGAACGACTTCCATTTTGACATTAATGACGCATGTTAAAAGTGCTGGTGTGTTTACCTCCATTTGCAGATCTTTCCGTTTCATATAAATGGTTTGGAGAGGCTCTGAGTTTGGATTATTACATCCCCTGGTTCTATCATGTACTCTATGCGCATCTGATAACGTCTTGTAATGCGCAGTGCAATGAATCTGAATGAAGTGGTCTCAGTCATGAGTCTAGTTAGTCTTGCTTTTGGCTTTTCTGTGCCGGATCTCTAAACCCCGGGGTCAGAATGCAGCCAACGAAAATGCTGTCTTTAGTTTCAATATACGGCTCTGCTCTAGTCTATCATCACTACCCAGTCATGATGAGGCAGCTAAACGTTTGTACAAGATGAATGAACCTAACTGATTCCCAAAGTCTTATGATAATTCACATACGTAACGTGTTCTCTTACAGGATCCCTGCACTTACTCCAGCGCAAGAGACGTTCTCCACGAAAACTGATCAAACGATCTTATTCCTGGTGGTAAGTAACGAGAAGGCTCTGCATGGGTCTCACTCTCCCAGCCATCTTTACTATCTTTCTGGCCTGGCGTCTGAGAGGCTGTCAGAGTATTGAACTCCTCTGAAGCTGTCAGCACCAGAGCCACCGTCATCAGCCACCGGCTGGAACACTTCACGAGCCGCAACACTGAGTTGTTAGCAGTTGGAGCCACCGGTATCAGTGGCTGGAATGCTTTGCGAGCCACTAACACCCTAGTTGTCAGCACCAGAGCCGGTGTCATCAGCGGCTGGAACACTCGAGCCACAAACGCTGAAGTTGTTAGAACTGGAGCCGTCGTTATCAGAGGCTGGAACGATATACGAGCCATAAACAGCGTTGAAGCTGCTCCCCCACTAGGGAGGTACTGGCAGGGACTGGCCGGCCCCAGGGGAGTGTCGCCTCACCAGCTGACCTACAGTGGTGTGTGTGGGACGTCTTCACTAGAGGTTATGGTGCGGGTGGCAGAAGCACAAGCCAGAGGAGCAGGTGTGACAAGAAGCAGAGATAATCTGAAATCTATTTATTTTTTCATGTACAAAAGAAAACGAGAATTATAAGAAATGTGACATTCTTAAGAGATAAAACCTTCAGTGTGTGACAGCAATAATCACAGGTCAAGTACAAGATGGTTTATCAACAGGGTATCGAATTAATATAGCTAGTCAAAGGGAATCTGTGCGGAAAACTGCACCAAAGGAAATTCATTAATTCAGCACCTTATTGGCGCGTCTTATATATATATATATGTTGGCGAACGTAACAGAATTCATGAGACCCAAAGCAGAAGAAACTTGAAAATAAAGGAAATCGTATGTTTTTTTAAGTTATTAAATATCTTAAATTAAGAGCGCCTTCTACGTCCTCACTGACCTGTGTACTGACCAACATTCTATAATAGATGTTTTGACTGGTTCTTTGCATAGGCATTTGTTTTTCAAATGAGTTATGTTTATACCTACCATGTGTTATTTTCATGACGTTTACAGGACATTTCCTGCACAATCTGGGTGGCTGAATGGTTGATATTATCTCTACTAAATGAACAGGAATGATATACCAGTGCTTGACGTAAGATCTTTTCTTTCCTTCATTATATACACTAAAGTAATGACCATGATTAGATTCTGATTAACGCCGCTGTCAGTGCTTACTATTAAAGGCTTAACAAATATTTATATATATATATATATATATATATATATATATATATATATATATATATATATATATATATAGAGAGAGAGAGAGAGAGAGAGAGAGAGAGAGAGAGAGAGAGAGAGACCTACCTACCTACGAGTATTTACAAGGAGACTGTGCAGAAAGTCAGGGCTAACGCGTATTGTTCACCGCACATCTTGCTTGACGAATACAACTTACTACCACCACACATATCAAATAACCAACTGTCCTGGATTCATCTGGGACTGACTGCCCTTATATAACAAGTTTTCTTGTAAAGGTGTGTGTAGGTGTTTCATACATGCCTCTTACTTAACTGAAGCAGGCTCTCGTATGTATATGTTTAAAGCATTTTTGTTATATTCCACGTCAACCTGCAAACTTAACAACTCAGTTTCTTTCTCGCGGACAGGCTTTTGAATTCATAGCATTTTGTTTTAACTCTTCGATTTGCTGGCATCTGTATTTTTTGTTCTTTCTAGGTTTCTAGGGTCTAAAGATTGGGTTCTTCAACCTCTCATGGCTGTTCGTATGTTGTTTCATCTCGAATTTGTTAGGATATATATTTCATTAAACTTGGTCGCAGTCTACCGCGTTAGCGAGGTAGCGCAAGTAAACAGACAGGGGAATGGCCCAACCCACCCACATACACATGTATATACTCAAACGCCCACACACGCACAGATACATAGCTATACATTTCAACGTATACATACATACACAGACATATACATATCTACACATGTACATATTCATACTCGCTGCCTTCATCCCTTCTCGTCGCCACCCCGCCACATATGAAATGGCACCTCCTCTACCCCCCGCGCGCGCAAGGTAGTGCTAGGAAAAGACAAAAAAGGCCACATTCGCTCACACTCAGTCTCTAGCTGTCATGTCATGTCACTGTAACCATGGCTCCTTTTCCACATCCAGGCCCCACAAACATTTCCACGGTTTACTCCAAACGCTTCACATGCACGTCGACCCCGGTATACCACATCGTTCCAATTCACTCTATTCCTTGCACGACTTTCACCCTCCTCTATGTTTAGGCCCCGATCGCTCAAAATCTTTTTCACTCCATCTTTCCACCTCCAATTTGGTCTCCTACTTCTCTTCGTTCATTCCACCTCTGGCACATACATCCTCTTTGTCAGACAATCTTTCCTCACTAATTCTCTCCATGTGACCATACCATTTCAATGCGCACTCTTTTGCTCTCTTAACCACACTTTTCATTACCACACTTCTCTCTTACCCTTTCATTACTTACTCGATCAAACCACCTCACACCACATATTGTCCTCAAACATTTCATTTCCAACACATCCACCCTCCTCCGCACAACCCTATCTATAGCCCATGCTTCGCAACCATATAACATTGTTGGAACCACTATTCCTTCAAACATACCCATTTAAGCTCTCCGAGATAACGCTCTCGCCTTCCACACATTCTTCAACGCTCCTAGAACCTTCGCCCTCTCCCCCATCCTGTGACTCACTTCCGCTTCCATGGTTCCATCCGGTACTTAATCCACTCTCAGATATCTAAAACACTTCACTTCCTCCAGTTCTTCTCTATTCCAACTTACCTCCCAATTTTCTTGTCCCTCAACCCAACTGAACCTAATAAACTTGCTCTTATCCACATTTATTCTCAGCTTTCTTCTTTCACACACTTTACCAAACTCAGTCACCAGCTTCTGCAGGTTCTCACCCGAATCAGCCACCAGCGCTGTATCATCAGCGAACAACAACTGACTCACTTCCCAAGCTCTCTCATCCACAACAGACTGCATACTTGCCCCTCTTTCCAAAACTCCTGCATTCACCTCCCTAACAACTCCATCCATAAACAAATCAAACAACCATGGAGACATCACACACCCCTGCTGCAAACCGACATTCACTGGGAACCAATCACTTTCCTCTCTTCCTACACGTACACATGCCTTACATCCTTGATATAAACTTTTCACTACTTCTAGCAACTTACCTCCCACACCATATATTCTTAATACCTTCCACAGAGCATCTCTATCAACTCTATCATCTGCCTTCTCCAGATCCATAAATGCTAAATACAAATCCATCTGTTTTTCTAAGTATTTCTCACATACATTCTTCAAAGAAAACACCTGATCCACACATCCTCTACCATTTCTGAAACCACACTGCTCTTCCCCAATCTGATGCTCTGTATATGCTTTCACCCTCTCAATCAATACCCTCCATATAAATTACCGGAATACACAACTTATATATATATATATATATATATATATATATATATATATATATATATATATATATATATATTTTTTTTTGTCGCTGTCTCCCGCGTTTGCGAGGTAGCGCAAGGAAACAGACGAAAGAAATGGCCCAACCCACCCCCATACACATGTATATACATACGTCCACACACGCAAATATACATACCTACACAGCTTTCCATGGTTTACCCCAGACGCTTCACATGCCCTGATTCAATCCACTAACAGCACTTCAACCTCGGTATACCACATCGATCCAATTCACTCTATTCCTTGCCCTCCTTTCACCCTCCTGCATGTTCAGGCCCCGATCACACAAAATCTTTTTCACTCCATCTTTCCACCTCCAATTTGGTCTCCCACTTCTCCTCGTTCCCTCCACCTCCGACACATATATCCTCTTGGTCAACCTTTCCTCACTCATTCTCTCCATGTGCCCAAACCATTTCAAAACACCCTCTTCTGCTCTCTCAACCACGCTCTTTTTATTTCCACACATCTCTCTTACCCTTACGTTACTTACTCGATCAAACCACCTCACACCACACATTGTCCTCAAACATCTCATTTCCAGCACATCCACCCTCCTGCGCACAACTCTATCCATAGCCCACGCCTCGCAACCATACAACATTGTTGGAACCACTATTCCTTCAAACATACCCATTTTTGCTTTCCGAGATAATGTTCTCGACTTCCACACATTCTTCAAGGCTCCCAGGATTTTCGCCCCCTCCCCCACAATATGATCCACCTTCCGCTTCCATGGTTCCATCCGCTGCCAGATCCACTCCCAGATATCGAAAACACTTTACTTCCTCCAGTTTTTCTCCATTCAAACTCACCTCCCAATTGACTTGACCCTCAACCCTACTGTACCTAATAACCTTGCTCTTATTCACATTTACTCTTAACTTTCTTCTTTCACAGACTTTACCAAACTCAGTCACCAGCTTCTGCAGTTTCTCACATGAATCAGCCACCAGCGCTGTATCATCAGCGAACAACAACTGACTCACTTCCAAGCTCTCTCATCCCCAACAGACTTCATACTTGCCCCTCTTTCCAAAACTCTTGCATTCACCTCCCTAACAACCCCATCCATAAATAAATTAAACAACCATGGAGACATCACACACCCCTGCCGCAAACCTACATTCACTGAGAACCAATCACTTTCCTCACTTCCTACACGTACACACACACACACACACACACATATATATATATATATATATATATATATATATATATATATATATATATATATATATATATATATATATATGGAGAAAAACTGGAGGAAGTGAAGTGTTTTAGATATCTGGGAGTGGATCTGGCAGCGGATGGAACCATGGAAGCGGAAGTGGATCATAGGGTGGGGGAGGGGGCGAAAATTCTGGGAGCCTTGAAGAATGTGTGGAAGTCGGGAACATTATCTCGGAAAGCAAAAATGGGTATGTTTGAAGGAATAGTGGTTCCAGCAATGTTGTATGGTTGCGAGGCGTGGGCTATGGATAGAGTGGTGCGCAGGAGGATGGATGTGCTGGAAATGAGATGTTTGAGGACAATGTGTGGTGTGAGGTGGTTTGATCGAGTAAGTAACGTAAGGGTAAGAGAGATGTGTGGAAATAAAAAGAGCGTTGTTGAGAGAGCAGAAGAGGGTGTTTTGGAATGGTTTGGGCTCATGGAGAGAATGAGTGAGGAAAGATTGACCAAGAGGATATATGTGTCGGAGGTGGAGGGAACGAGGAGAAGAGGGAGACCAAATTGGAGGTGGAAAGATGGAGTGAAAAAGATTTTGTGTGATCGGGGCCTGAACATGCAGGAGGGTGAAAAGAGGGCAAGGAATAGAGTGAATTGGAGCGATGTGGTATACCGGGGTTGACGTGCTGTCAGTGGATTGAATCAGGGCATGTGAAGCGTCTGGGGTAAACCATGGAAAGCTGTGTAGGTATGTATATCTGCGTGTGTGGACGTATGTATATACATGTGTATGGGGGTGGGTTGGGCCATTTCTTTCGTCTGTTTCCTTGCGCTACCTCGCAAACGCGGGAGACAGCGACAAAGCAAAAAAAAAAGAAAAAAAAATATATATATATAATGAGATGGCCTTTATCTGGGCACTCATTTACCAGCACCGCTTCAACTAATATCAAAACTAAAAATATCAGGTTTTCAATTTTCCTGGGAATCAGAAAAGTTCAGGACCACCTAGCATCACACACTGTAATGTCAGAAAGCAGTGATGTATAGTCACTTTATTATCATGTTCATCCTACGCTCTTTATAACGTTAGGCAAGATTTAGGGGAGAGATGTTGGACGCACTCTGGTCTACTGGTTCTGTCATGGAGAGCTGCCTGGCAGTTTTACGATGATCAAAAGTATGAACAATATGTAGATCTGCATCACGTAAATGCTGACTTCCGTATGGGATCGTATGTTGTGTAGGTCGCCTTTTGAACTCATATGTGCAGTTGACTATTTGCCAGGATGAATCTTCAGTCATTCGAATAAATCGTTGAAATGGCGATTAATTTTCTCTTCAGTTATATCTTTAGTAAACTTACATAAACATAAAGATGAAAGAGAACGAAGATGTTTGCCATCAGCCTCTAACATACTTGTCCCAGCAGCCAAAGCGCCTCTCACACCCTCACTCTGTCCCAGCAGCTGAGGCACTCACCACGCCAGGCACCTCTCACACCCTCACTCTGTCCCAGCAGCTGAGGCATTCACCATGCCAGGCACCTCTCACACCCTCACTCTGTGTCCCACCAGCTGAGGCACTCACCACGCCAGGCACCTCTCACACCCTCACTCTGTGTCCCAGCAGCTGAGGCACTCACCACGCCAGGCACCTCTCACACCCTCACTCTGTGTCCCAGCAGCTGAGACATTCACCACGCCAGGCACCTCTCACACCCTCACTCTGTGTCCCAGCAGCTGAGGCACTCACCACGCCAGGCACCTCTCACACCCTCACTCTGTGTCCCAGCAGCTGAGGCACTCACCACGCCAGGCACCTCTCACACCCTCACTCTGTGTCCCAGCAGCTGAGACATTCACCACGCCAGGCACCTCTCACACCCTCACTCTGTGTCCCAGCAGCCGAAACACACCACCTCTCACACCTCTCCTCTCACTCTCCTGTATCACACCCAAACATTTCCCGATATGCAAAAGCGACGTTCATAATAGCCATCCTGCTGGCCAGCTCTCACGCCGTCCGGCACGATTCCCCCATTAACGGAACAATTGTAGAATTAGAGGTGGAACGTGATGTTCCCGTAAATACCTAAGAGTAGCTGGATTAACTAGCAATACAAAAGGTAGTTACGTCAGAGAGCGGCGTTAATACAGCCGTTCACATCTTATGCATCGATACTGACTCACTCCTAAACGATATTCTTGGCGTTATCAATGTGTTCTTGTCTATGAAGCATCAGGCATAGCGAGGCAGGTGTATTACGTAGTGTATATATAGTGGAAGACGTCATCTGACCAGTGTCCGCCAACTCTGTCACTAGTTTGTCCATTCTAATTCTATCGGCAACGTATGGCTGGATACGTATGTTAGAGGCATCAGTAAAAGCCACCAATGAAGACGCTGTGGATGCCACCTCAGTAAACCAATCCTTATCAGGTGGTGTGACGCCTCGCCAAGTGAGCGATCTTAGCTACCTGGGTTTATGGTGGGAGTTCCACTTACTGCTCCGATGTGTACTGACGCACACATAGTTATCTCCACAGCTTCTTTCGAATAATTTTCTTTTTATACTTGCGTAATGTTACGCATGATTAATTAAGATAAAAGCCTAACTGTTGACCACCTGTTCAAGTCGCAAAGGTATTTGAATTCTGTTCCTGCACCGTACGACACTGACGACGAGCTGAGAGTATTCAAGAAGTCAAAGAAAACAGAAACACATCAAAATTCTATCTATACCCACCCCATCAGGAAGCGAGTCTGACGTGACTGTTCTTCGTTCCTTCACATCCCAGAAAATGAATGAACGCACATAGGCCCACACGCAAACAGACGCACAAGAACACAAAAAACTTTTACACACACACATACGGTCCTCCGTGGTTTAGTGGTTAGCGTTACTGACCACGAGTTAGAATGGGCAAACCAAGGGTCGGTCCTGCATGGGGTTCGAATCCTAAGGCGCAGCAGTCAGCTTGCACCCAACCCAAGTGTTCATCCTCCCAACGAAGCTGGTTGATAAATGGATACCTGGGTTTGACTGGGTTATGTGTGTGTGTGTGTGTGTGTGTGTGTGTGTGTGTGTGTGTGTGTGTGTGTGTGCGCGCGCGCGCGTGTGTGAACACACAGGAGTAAAGAAATGGTACATGTATAGAAGGTTAAGAAACGAGAAAAACGAGTGCAAAAAGTCTCCCTATGCTATACAAAGAGTTATCATAATAGCTATCACACACACACACACACACATACACACACACACGTAGATGAATAAGGGGTGACCGGATTACAACCTTTTGAATCTATAGAACCCGTTTGCTGATGTCAACAATGAACAACTAGATGCCATACCTAGACATTAACCAGGAAATCTGTTAGAAGAAAACTCGTAGAGAATGACTGTTACAGTATGACAGAGATGGTTGAACGGAATGAAGTAAATGATGAAACTGTGAACTGTAATATAATGTTTGAGAAACTTCAAAAGATGAGGCTCCATAAGTACAAAACCCCTTCCCCATGCAGGGCACGTACGTAACTACAAAAAGGTAGTCTTATATATATATATATATATATATATATATATATATATATATATATATATATATATATATATATATATATATATATATATAAAGGCGTGCAAGGAATAGAGTGAATTGGAACGATGTGGTATACTGGGGTCGACGTGCTGTCAACGGATTGAAACGGCATGTGAAGCGTCTGGGGTAAACCATAGAAAGTTCTGTGGGGCCTGGATGTGGAAAGGGAGCTGTGGTTTCGGTGCATTATACATGACAGCTAGAGACAGAGTGTGAACGCATGTGGCCTTTGTTGTCTTTTCCCTAGCGCTACCTCGCGCACATGTGGGGGGGGGGGAGAGGGTTGTCATTTCATGTGTGGCTAAAAAAGAAAGACACATAAACATATGTGTGGTCGAGTGAGTTAGATGGTTGGCATCCAGTAGCGGATTAAGTGCTAACTGACAGGCATGCAAAACAGAGTCAAAGATGTGAATGTGCTGTGAGGGGCAGCTGGTGGGTTAATGTCTTGGTGGAAGGGTGTGGGAAGGTTTGCGGAAGCTTTAGGAATACAGGAAAGGATACGAGTGAGAAGAGGAGGGTGAAAAAGACTGATTTTGCAAAACTATGAGAGATACCAAAAGGTAGGAGCAAATGAAGTGAATGGAGTGGAGCAGGAGTTCCGTACATATGCGAGAGTGATGGGATGAGGAAGTTAATTTGCTAATGAAAGAGAACAGTGATGTGTGGCCATTACGTGCACGGTAAGAGTGCGAGTGACTGGGACAGGTACAAGAGAAAGCAGCAGGAAGTCAAGAAGAACAAGGGGCAGGACTGGAAAGGAGGGCAAAATAGAGTTGGGATGAGAGAATATTAGCAAGCTTTGGGGAGCGTAAGAAATTACATATGGATGGGATGAAGAAAACATGAGAATAAAGGGAAGCATCAATGAAGGGGGCAGATGCGGAAGCAGAAACAAAGCAGACAAGCAGAGATGAGATGGACTGAGTACTTTGAAGGATTGCTAACTGTGTTTATGATAGGGTGGCATTCAAAGTGAGAGTCCTGGCAAGTGGATTTATAAAAGGAGAAGAGTTAATGAGAGCTTTAAGCAGGATGAAATGGGGCAAGGCAGCTGGAGTGGATGAGAATGCAGTTGAATTTCTGAAGAACAGATGTGACTACGCTGTTAAGTGGTTAGGTTCGACTTTTCATTTACAAATGGCTCATGGTGAGGTTCATGAGGACAGGCAGAATGCATGTAAAGTGCCATTGTATAAAGGCAAGCGAAACAAAGGCGAGTGTGCAAATCACAGAGGCAAAAGCTTGTTAAGGGTACCTGCAAGTTGTATGGGAAAGCAGAGATTGAAAGGTAGTGGCTTGCACAGAACATCAGAATGTGGAGTAACAATGTGGCTTTACGAATGGAAGAGGAAGTGTGGATCTGATGTTTCCTTTGAAGAATGTATGTGATCAGTACTTAGAGAAATAGAGGGTTTCGAGTCATGTATGGATCTGGAGAAAGCGTATGATAAGGTTGATAGAGATGCCTTTCTATGAGGTGTCACAGTATAGCATGTGGGAGAGAAAGTGCAAGAAAGAGTGTAGAGTTTTTATCACCAGAATAAGGAGTGTGTGCGCGTGAGAAGAGAGGGAAGAGAGTTGTTACATGTGAAGGTTGGCCTGTGGCAGGGGTATTTAATGACACTAAGGTTATTTACTTTCTTTATGGATAGGGTGGTGAGGGAGGCGAACACAGGGTTTTGGAGAGAGGAGCAGGTCTGTGGTCTGTCAGGGATGGATGGGTTTGGAAGATGATTAAGTTTGCTGACGACAAGGCGCAGGTGGCAGATCCACGTGGGAAACTGCACAAGATGGTCTCTGTTTTTGAGGGAGTATGTAAATGGAGAAAGCTGAGACTAGATATTAATAAAAGCAAGGTAAATAGCTTAAATAATGGAGAGTACTGATTAGTTAGGGTGTGAGACTGAATGGAGAAGACTTAGGTGAAGTGAAGTGTTTCAGAAACCTGGAAATGAACATTGCAGCGAAGAGAACCATAAAGGCCGAGTTAAGCTGTAGGATGGGTAAAGGGGGCGAAGGGCCTGGGAGCAATGAAGAATGTGGGGAAAGAGAGGGCATTACCTACGACGGCGAAGATAGGTATGTCTGAAGGCATTTCAGTTCCGACGGCGTTGTATGGTTGTGAAGCAGTGGATCTAGATGAGAATGAGGAAAATACGTGGTGTGAGGAAGGTTAAGAAACGATAGGGTAACAGAGAGGTGTGATAATGAAAAGAGTGTGGCTGAAAGAGACGTAGGGCGTGTGCCGAAATGATTTGGAAATTTTGAGAGAATGAGTGAGGAAAAGTTGGTAGAGAGGGTTTGTGTATTATAGGTGTAGGGGACAACGAAGAGACCAAAATGAAGACTGAAGGATGAATGAAGATCCTGAATGCCTGTACGTGTAGGAGCGTGTAAGGACTGCAAGGGAACTGGAGCAATGAGGTATACAGGAGTCGACGTAGTGTCAGTGCAATAAACCAGGGCATACGAGGCAGTCAGGGTAAAACATGGAAAGTTCTGTGGGCTCTGGTTGTGGATACAGGCTGTGGTGTTGGTGCATTATATATATGACGAACAGATATGCGAGTAAATGAAGCCATATCTTTGTCTGTTCCTGGCGCTTCTAACGCAGGAAATGGTGAACAAGTAAGTATATATATAATATTCATAATTATAAAGTTTCCTCAGACCTCTTTCTAAGAAAGATTCCTAGTGTTACCTAAGACTTCTTTCCAGCAGTTCCTGTAGTACAAGGCTGCGCTACTTCCAGTCGGAGGAAAACGTGGACTCCTTCGGAGTGAGAAATTCTTTAGCGAGAATGTACACTGAGTAATACAACCACGCCACCGGTGACTTTTCACTCGCAGTGTAATCTCAAAAGAAGGAACAGAGAAGGGGGACAAGCGAGGATTTTACCTCTTAGCTCAGTCCTCTGTTCTTAACGCTACCTTGTTAACGCGACAAATGGCGAGTATATATATATATCAGCAGTTACACTGACCACAATGCTGTGGTTCTTTATAATCTTCAGATAAGCCGCAGTAAACTACTGCTCACGCTGTGTTATGTTATCTGGCTATTGCGTGACTGGAGTGAGCCAGTGGCGGGAGTACTGAACACCGCCTCAACAACTTATAGCAGGAGAGCGTTTTCCAATACTGCAGAGCGTGA
Source organism: Panulirus ornatus (assembly GCF_036320965.1). Taxonomy (NCBI): domain Eukaryota; kingdom Metazoa; phylum Arthropoda; class Malacostraca; order Decapoda; family Palinuridae; genus Panulirus; species Panulirus ornatus. The sequence goes on from NC_092243.1 coordinate 51,832,004, forward strand.
TGAGGGTCCAGGGAGAGTGTTTACCCTGCAGCATACGAGGCACGAGCACCACCCGTTCGACCCAGCTTACCCACGGTGAGCGAGTTTCCCCACACAGTTATAAACGATAGGCAAATGAGACGAGGGGAAACAGGATAGGCTGTTCGTCAGCAGACATCGGTAACGTCCTGGGCAGAGCGCGTTAAAAAAAGAGAGAGAGACACCCAGGCAGGCTAGGGGGAGTAGATGCGTTGTGATATTAAAGAAGAAAATGGTTCTGATCCCACATGTCCGGTATGGCGAGATGTGCGTTACACTGCTCTGGTGAAGACATCTCACTATCCTGGTGGAGTCATGAGTGCTGTCTGAGGCTTGGGCGAGAGAGAGAGAGAGAGAGAGAGAGAGAGAGAGAGAGAGAGAGAGAGAGAGAGAGAGAGAGAGAGAGAGAGAGAGAGAGAGAGAGAGAGAGAGAAAAGAAAATTTGGAAAACTCAAATACAAGAAAAATATCTTTTCCCTTCCAGGGTCTGTCCGTGAGCGAAAACTGTATATCAGAGGAATGACATAGCCAGATGGGAGGAGAGGAGAGGGACTGCTGGCGGAGTAGGAGGTAGCCAACAGAGGACGTGGTTACAGCCAGGAAAGGAAAAAGAGTTCTACTTAGCATCATAGGGATCATCCTTGTGTACATTGCCTGGAAAGACCTGACACTAGAACTGATATTTTGGTTCATCAGAGGCCCCCACCTACTTGGTATAATATCCTTTCTGCACTCGATCACTGAGGGCCCCAGTTACTGTCATGTGGAGGATGGTATCATCTTACAAATACAAAAAACGGGAGGGACTACAATCCCTGAGGTTTTCTATAGTTTCAGTGATCTGCAGATGATGCAAAAATCATTCGTATGATTTAAGAGACGATCACTTTCGAAGTATTCCATCACATGACCGTTAGCCTAGTATCGCTCGTGGCTTCCAGGTTCTTATTGCTTACAACACGTCTACACACAGCGATAGGGTACCTGGAACGGCGAAGAGTTCACCTGGAAGCGACATTAAGTGGTAGGATGGAGACGACAGCCACCTATGGTCGTGATGCCTTCCTGTCTTCAGAGTTCTGAAGCAGCGCCTGGAACCATTGCTGGTATTACTCAGTTTTCATTCTCATGATGATCAAACGAAGCTACTGGGCGAGTCTTCATGTCCCCTACATGTATTATACAGACCTTCTTTTGCTCGCTAATTGCACAGTATCTCTCTCATCCCACGTATTCCCTGCGTGTCGTAGAAGGCGACTAAAAGACTAAAAGGGGAGGAAGCGGGGGGCTGGAAAGCCTCCCCTCTCGTTTTTGATTTTCCAAAAGAAGGAACAGAGAAGGGGGCTAAGTGAGGATTTCCCTCAAAGGCTCAGTCCTCTGTTCTTAACGCTACCTTGCTAACGCAGGAGATGGCGAATAGTATGAAAAAAAAAAAAAAATGGATGGAATCAAAGACGAAGCTAAGGTCCTGGCTGTAGTAAGGAGCATGTGAAAGGAGAGGATGCGAGTCTTCGGCCATTTGTGCAAAACAGGAAGAGGATGGACGTACTAGGAAAAGAATGCCAGAGGACAATGTGTGGTGTAAAACACGTTCAGTGTGTCAGAAATTACTATGTAGAGAGAAATGTGATATAGGAGGAGCTGTTGATTGTTGAGAGCTGACTTGGCTGTCCTGAAATGATTCGGAAATACTGACTGACAGAATCAAGAGGTCAGCAGTAATGGAGGCAGTGGAGGCAAGAGACAGCAAAGGGAATAGAAGGAGGCTTTCGAATATCAAGGGCCTCAGGTTTTAGGAGGGTGAGAGGCATGTATGGGTTAGCACAAGTTAGATGGATGTGGTATATAGAAGGACGAAGTGCTGACAGCGGGGTGACAAGGGAAAACCATGGTATAAGGAGGGTGATGGGAGGCTATAGTGTTGATATAGTATACGTGAAATGCAGAGGGACGATGTGTGCCAATGAAGCAGTTATCAGTTTGTGTCTGATGATATCCTGCTAAACCTGAAGAAACAACGGGAGTGAAAAGTCACCTTTGGCGATCGTCACAGGCCGGAAGACAGTGGAGTCTCACGTAAGAGCTTCTTGATTCAGAAGGAGTCCATCATATTCTTGCTACAGAGTGAAGCACAACCTTGGAGCTGCAAGAGCTACTGAGAAAAGGGATGGGGTAGTGAGTGAGGTCATGTTGGGGTTGGGGAGAGGAGTGTGTGTGTCCACTGTCTGTTTGGGTGGTGTGGCCTCGGAGGTAAGCTAGTTGTTGTCTGGTGACGGCATGGTAGCAGCAGCAGACACGAGTGAGAAATCTATGAAGCTGTTGCCTGCGCTTGGGTGTGTTTAAGAAGAGAAAGTTGAGAAATAAAACTTCGACAAAGTTTAGCAGGGGAGAGAGAGAAAGGGTGGTTGGTGTGTGAGCTTGAATGGAAAGAACCCGATGGAAGAAAAGTGTTTTACATACTTTGCAGTGGATACGGCAGCGGACGGAACCACGGAAGCTGAAGTGAATCATGGTATGTATGTGTGTGTGTGTGTGTGTGTGTGTGTGTGTGTGTGTGTGTGTGTGTGTGTGTGTGTGTGTGTGTCTAAGGTCCTGTGTGCATCAAGCAGTTTGCGGAAAAAGAGATGTTCAATGGTATTGTGTGGATGTAAGTCGTGGGACCTAGAACCAATCTACAGCCTTTCTTGGTAATTCTTCTCGTGACTGATCCGTACCTTACTGGCATGTAACAACTGTAGGGCCTGTCAAGGAGGTCCTTAATATTTTTCTCTAGAAAATGAACATACATTGTCTTCGCGATGAACTTAAGGTATTGATGTATGAGTCCATGTAAACGTAACATTGTTCCCGTGTGTTATCTCAAGTGAATTCATCATCACATCAACTGCAGAAATTTTATGAACTCATTTTCCTTCCAGAGTCAATTTTCGTAAGCTGTGAAGTAATTTGCGAAATTATTTCGATTTAAACCCACGTATTTTGTTACAAAAAAAAATCATCAACCACGGCTTCCTTTGATGTCGCTCAGTTCGTGGCAAACCTTTAATTAGAAATGCTGCAGCGAGGCAGTCTGACCAAATATGACTGGTTAATAGTGACCCTTTGTTCTGACCTCTAGTGTAGCTACAGCGACACGAAGTAAAGAGATAAAATATACCCAAGTCGTTGCCTTAGTTGAAGGACATGTGCTCCTTCTGGGGTACAAGCCCTGTGTGCATAATTCCCCATCTCTTTCTTAGATGAAGCAGTGGAAGTTCAGAGGCAAAGAGGGCACGAAATAAGCATGTTAAAATGAAGAGAAGGATAGGAAGCGGTAATCGCAGTTTATGGGACATAGAGCGAGAGAATATGTGGAGGAATCAGCTTATGAGAGGCAATAGAGGCAGTTAAGAGCACCAGGGGTGTACCCTCCTGATGGCACCAGTAACAGTTCCAGTATCAATCTCGATCATTTTGATATGAACGAGTGCACACGTTGGCTACCTACTCTGGACGAGGATGTTCCAAAGGAATTTTACTCCCATGGTGAGTACTCGCCTGAAATTTCGAAATGGCCAGATCATAATTTGAAGAGTAACCAGACGGTCCAACTCGCTCAGCTTCGTTAATGATCCCTTCTTACAGAATCGAATGTTATCCATGTGTTAAAAGTCGTATCTTAAGTGTATGTAGAACTGAGAGCTGAACACTATCACAGTAGAGTCAGAAACGCAAAGACGAGACACACACAGTCTTACATTCGCCTAGTTCTCCTATGTCTTACGATGTATCACGGCCTGGCTTAAAGCTAGAAATGTCCCATCCCTGATGAAGCTACTTGAACTACTCCTGGTGGAACAATTCAAAAAGGGGCGACCACGTAGAAGGTGGATTCATACCTATTAGAAAAGGATTCAGCTACATTCAGTCACGCCACCACCTTGTCTACAATGGTTCCATTTTAACATGTTTGGTTTTTGAACACACAAGAAAACAGCCCTTGTGGTTAAGGTAAAGGACCAGATGACCGTCCGAGTCTGCCCACGAATGAAGGGAAAGTAGGTTAGTCGTCGTATACAACTGAATAAGGATTACAAACCTAAGGAGGCAGGTGATGATGATCCGTCCAGGAGAAGTGGCCCTGTTGCCCTAACTCTGAGCCGTTTCTATTTGACGGCACTTTAGCCATGTTTGATTATAGCGAAGCCCAGGACCGTGTTGGGACTTTGCGTGGCATGGGTGCCTCCTACAATGTGCTACTGGGAGGATCAGCCCCGGTTCCGGAGGACTGATATTTGGGCTATCATGTCTTAAGAAACATGACAACCTTGCACAGAGACAAGGCAGCCCCGTTGTGTTAGCAAAATCAAAGGACCAAACTGACCTGTACCTATACGGGTGATTAGTTGCTGTTGGGTAATGATACTCCCAGCACTCATGTCGTCCTCGAACCTACTGTGTCACAGCCTACAGTCGCTCAAAATAACCCTCGAGCTGTAAGAAGCTGAAGTGCTTGGCTGGTGCTCCGTATGTATGATGATGAGAAGTATGGTGACGCGGTATCTTAGTCAGGAAGTCCACGGTGAGAGAGATCACTGGTGCTTCGGTGGCAGACAATCCAGTGGTTGGGGATTAATGAACGTTTCCAGAGACAACAGATGATGATCGTAACACCGATGAACCAGAGTCCTAGAAGGATGTTATGTTCGCTGGGGAGCAAGATTGTGATCCCCTTTTAGTGATATCCTGTAGACTCTGGCTTGTCTCATGAACTTAGCATTATTAAATCTGATGCCTTTTACTAACATGTCGATCCAAGCAAGCAGACTGACCCACTGAATGCAGCGCTAAGGCACATAATGTAAGGGGGGTTCAAGACTTGCGTGGAGTCAGGATAGTTAATGAGGAATAATGAGGCTAGTTCGTATAGACTAGTTTACCCTCTTGTCACCGAGGTGAGATCATTAGTTTGTCATGCCATTATGTGGGAGGACACACAGGATTGAACGAGACCTGTGTAGAGATCCTATCACATTCCTGTATGCCGAGCTTGCAACGAGATGTGGCTAGATGGCGTAAACTTGTCATGAAGGCCACTGGGTAAACCTAATCAAGTCATCCTGCCATAACCTTGGTTCCCATTCCCATTTTGAAGGTAACTTTTAGCAAGTTGCGTGTACAGAGTGTGGAACTCCTCGCAAAAACTCTGCCTGACAACCAGTAATTGCTAACTATAATGTGTAAATACTAAGGAACCTGATGCCATACTCTTGCGTCGCATCACCATTAAAGACATGGTGGGCGCGATTATCAAGTTCCTCACTCAGTTTCATATTCCTCATCTTGTGATGAGGGAATCGGTCATCTTGACAACATTTGGTGAGGACGCCCAACCTTGAGTCCCCGGGTGCACTAGAGAAGTTTCACCAAACCTTTAAGGAAGTGTTACGAAAATTTTGCCTCGAGAACGATAAGGATGGGGACGAAGGCGAGTCGTACATGCTGTCCACCATTCGCGAAAGCCTAAGACTTCCTCGAACGAAGTGCCGCTATCTTCGAACTGACCAAAGCCGAATGAGAACATCGTATGATAATTGTGTTTAAGTGAGGGAGTTTAGACCTAATGATCAACTACTCGTCCTAATACATCATCGCCTGTTACAGGTGCGGTTCTGCGATCTAATTAAGGCGAGGAAAAGCATTGCACTAGTAAAATATGCCATGGAGACCCCTGGGAAGTGGCTACCAGGGGGTAATAGCACCTATGAATCAGTCAAAGCCTTATCACAACAGAGATGCATGGCTTGTCCTTCTCTAAGGTGTCGTTCTCCCAGCAGCCCTCCAACAAGCCCCTCCCAAATTCTTCAACGCCAAAACTCCGTCTTTAGAATGAAAAGATTCAGATCTCTCTTCATAGCTTTGTCTCTTCTTGCTCTTGTAATGAGAAACAGAAAAAGAAGACACGAAGTAGAAAAAAGGTGACATATTTTGTACAGCAAACCACCTCTAGAGATGGTTCATAATCATATACTCCTGTGGTATCATGCTAGATTCTCCTCACCGTGCTACACAGGGAGACACTGTTTATCAGACGACATTGTGAAACTTGGCGGTGAAGCTCCTTTTCCCAAGGAATAGTCAATACAACGTAACAATCAGGTCGGGAGATGAAACCCACAGAGATAAAAGACACCCTGCAGACTCAGCACGTCTTCCAACATCACTAGCCAAACGTTTGGACTATTGAAACTGGTATTGCAAACGAAGCCAGTCAGCTTCCTCTGTCCTCGGTGCAACTTGAAGCATTCTCTGTCCCCCAAACTTATACCATGATACACTATGCTATTCCATCTCCAACACACCTTGCCTCCCTTATCCTCCCTAGCCCACCTATCCTGGCACGTTCGCGACCCTGGGCTATCTTAACATACAGCTTCTCCACAAACACAGCCAACACTGCGCTATATAAGTATCATTGAAACAAACAGCATCAGGGCCATATCGACCTCCGCTTCCTTAACTGTGCCGTACGATAACTTCTCCCGGCTGATGGGCAGCACGTACCATCTAGCCTTACAATGCCAGGCACAGATGATACAGGTTACATTAGTGAATTTAAAGGTATATAAGGTGTCTATAACACGTTGCCTGGCCCACCTTAACCCATTCCTCTTACAACTATGCACACACACACACACACACACACACACACACACACACACACAACACACACACACACACACACACACACACACACACACACACACACACACACACACACACACACACACACACGGGTTGCGTGGTGTAGTGGGTCTACCTGAAGTAGGGCTCCGCAAGAGTTCGAACCTTGGGTGCGACAGTCGACCCATATCCAACCCATCTTCATCGTCCCCTCGGATCTGGTCGATAAATGGGCACCATGGCTCAGGCTAGGGTGTTTGTATGTGTGCATACACACATAGGAATAAAGATATAGTACAACTATACCAAGGTTAAGAGAAGGGGGAACAGGAATGGAACACTCCCTCCTGTAGCACACAATAGTAATCATTCCAGAAGGGATGGCTGAAGTTTCATTTCTCATCGGTCACCATCTGAAGTGATATGGTTTTTCTGGATGAACTTACTTAAGCATGAACGTCATTCACTATCAAAGACATTCTGAAGAATGAAACAATTAACATTTTCAGTTTCATTCTTGGAAGGAACGTGAGAAAGACGTACCTCTCCTCCCCCCTCACACACACACACACACACACACACACACACACACACACATGGATCACGGACTGGCTTGATATATAGAAAACAACAGGTGGGATTAAGCAGGAAAGCATCAGATTTGCTCAACGTGACCAGCTGGGTATCCAAAGGCTCGGTCGTGGAACCCATACTTTTATACCATTCATATCAACGACACGGCAACAGAGCTTACCAGTATTATCTTAAAATGTGCCCATGATACGAAATTAGGAAATAAAGACTTAAGGTTCAGTTCTCGGACCTATACATTTGATTGTTCACGTCAATGATATGGAGACAAAACTCAACAGTAAAATCTGAGAAGCGAGTCGATGACTTGATATTAAGTATTGAAGAGCAATCCAAGGAAGACCTTAGTGATTCGAGAAACCTTTAGACAAACTGATGCAGGAGGTCGTCGACGTGGCAGATGGGATTCATTGTAAGCAAAAGCAGAGCAATGCACGTTGATGATTCCACTGACAACCAAGCAGTTCGCTGGTATAAGCGATAGCTACGAGAGTCAACGCTTCTGACGCTTGAAGTCGAAAGATGGTCATTGTCGAAAAGGAAAATAGTATGTATTGTCATTTCTGAAGCGACATTGTCATATCAATTGAGAAATCTATAAATCATCGGCGAGAAATCGAAAAACCCATCGGCTTCCCGAAAAAGCGGGAAAGTAATTGCAGGGACTAAAAAGAAAAGTGTAGAAGTAAGATGTATATAGAAACCAGAGACATAGAAACTAGAAGGACGCGACAAGGAGAAGAGAATAAGTAAGTTGAGAGTAAAGGAGAATGTGTCAGGACGTCAGAATATCTAGTGGACAAGGAGGACATCTAAACGAGAGAGAGAAGGGAAGGGAAATGCTCAGGATGTGATTCGCGAAAGACATACACGAAATTAGGAAATAGTCAATGACAAAACATAAGACCCCAGGAAAATAGTTGTTCATCAAACAAATAACTCCAGAAACATCATCTCTTCAGTACAGTCAGTGGCAACCAAACTAAACAAAGTCGAAAAGGACTGGCATATGAAGACGAGCATTACAAGTGTACAATATTGGCGATAAAGGATATAGTTTTAAAAGGTAACATGATAGCGTACATGAGGAGCTGCAGAATCCTGGATCACACACTAAGATCAAAATATCGGCAAAAGATCCGCACAAGGAAATGTTGCCTTGCTCTGTCTGTGCAGATTTTGGCACTTTCCAGAGAATCAACAACTACATCTGGCCACGACCATGATAACACCTAACTTACTCACCTATACCAACGTTCCTTGCCTCCACATCACGCATGCTGAAGTTACACGGGATACAAAGTAAGTCTCTACGATTAGTCACAAATCTAAAATATCCAGACGTTGAAAACACTGTAAAACTTGTACGAACAAGAGATTAAACCAGCCGGTTCATACCAAAGAGAAGCAGACCAGGAAGCCTGCCGGGATTATACACGTATATACATCAGGTATCAAAATTGCTCTCCAAGAAAATCGCTCACAGGCTTAGAAAAACAAAAAAACATTCGCCTGTACATACTTCAATCTTCTTTTGCATTTCAAACCATCCATACCCTTGTCTCACCTCTTCTTCCTCTCTTCTATCCACTTATTTCTTTTTTTTAGCGAGAGAGAGAGAGAGAGAGAGAGAGAGAGAGAGAGAGAGAGAGAGAGAGAGAGAGAGAGAGAGAGAGAGAGACTAGAAGAACTGTAGCAACGGTAATGGAGACAAGGAGATAAAGAAATAACGTTGGGTATCGCAAGATGGAACGAAGAAGAGGAGAGGTTAGAAAAGACCTTACATGAACTAGGATAGGATGAAGAAGTGAATAATGTTGAAAAACAACGTGAAGTGCAGTCAGAGTGGTTTAGGGCGCCTAAAATAGATCATGGATCATTGAGGAAAAGCCGGCACCACAGCAGATATGGGAGGCGAAGCTACACAAAGCACACTACAGGAGAGAGAGAGAGAGAGAGAGAGAGAGAGAGAGAGAGAGAGAGAGAGAGAGAGAGAGAGAGAGAGAGAGAGAGAGAGAGAGTCTATGAATAGCAAGAAAGTTCCACAGTTATGTCCATGTTATGATGATCTGACAATGGTACTTAGCAAGTTTATGAGAGTTATGCTAGGCGTTGCTTATGCTATTGAGGGATCAGTGGCGAGAATATGACGACGATATAACGTCTTCAGTATGTAAAATATACCATATCTGTACGTATATTAGACCTACTAAAAATGTACAGCAAAAAGGGTGTATATTATATCATATATATATATATATATATATATATTTTTTTTTTTTTTTTTTTTTTTTTTTTTTTTTTTATACTTTGTCGCTGTCTCCCGCGTTTGCGAGGTAGCGCAAGGAAACAGACGAAAGAAATGCCCCCCCCCCCCATACACATGTACATACACACGTCCACACACGCAAATATACATACCTACACAGCTTTCCATGGTTTACCCCAGACGCTTCACATGCCTTGCTTCAATCCACTGACAGCACGTCAACCCCTGTATACCACATGACTCCAATTCACTCTATTTCTTGCCCTCCTTTCACCCTCCTGCATGTTCAGGCCCCGATCACACAAAATCTTTTTCACTCCATCTTTCCACCTCCAATTTGGTCTCCCTCTTCTCCTCGTTCCCTCCACCTCCGACACATATATCCTCTTGGTCAATCTCTCCTCACTCATTCTCTCCATGTGCCCAAACCATTTCAAAACACCCTCTTCTGCTCTCTCAACCACGCTCTTTTTATTTCCACACATCTCTCTTACCCTTACGTTACTTACTCGATCAAACCACCTCACACCACACATTGTCCTCAAACATCTCATTTCCAGCACATCCATCCTCCTGCGCACATCTCTATCCATAGCCCACGCCTCGCAACCATACAACATTGTTGGAACCACTATTCCCTCAAACATACCCATTTTTGCTTTCCGAGATAGTGTTCTCGACTTCCACACATTTTTCAAGGCTCCCAAAATTTTCGCCCCCTCCCCCACCCTATGATCCACTTCCGCTTCCATGGTTCCATCCGCTGACAGATCCACTCCCAGATATCTAAAACACTTCACTTCCTCCAGTTTTTCTCCATTCAAACTCACCTCCCAATTGACTTGACCCTCACCCCTACTGTACCTAATAACTTACTATTCACATTTCCCAACTTTCTTCTTCACACATGAACCAAACTACAGTCAACAGTTCTGCAGTATGATCTACATTACAAGTTACCAATGCGCTGTATAACATTCAGTTTAAAAGTAACTGATCACATAAGCTCCGATCTCAACACTTCAACTTCAAATTTCAGGACTACTTGCATTACCACCGTTAAATCCCTCTATCATTGACAGTAGGCACTTCCAGAGAACAACAACTACACTGCACGCCATAAACCTAACTTACTACTACAAGTCCTGCTCAACACGCATGCGAGTACGATACATATCTCTCTTCAAAATCAAATATCACAGCTTAACATCTGTAAAACTTGTTCACATGCATTAAACATGCCTCAACCATATAGTTAAACCTTCCCAGAGACCTGCAACCTCGGGATTATCCTATCACGATCAGGTAACATTGCTCTCAAAAATTGCTTTCTAAGATATTTCTCACAAAACATTCTCGAACAAACTCATTTCCACATTTCAAACCATTCTGAAACCCTCTGCTCCCCAATCTGATGCTTCCACATTCTTTCTTTTACATAACTCATAAAGACCAGGAATAGTCAAAATAACTCTGTAATGAGCACGTAGAGAATATCCTTTGGCCTTAGTAACATGACAACTATGCACACGGAGAAATCCAGATACGTGGGATCCAAGATGAACGAAGAAAGAGAGTTAAAAAGCCTTCAACAACAGTACACCCCCTTTATGAATAAATTCCACAAAACACCAAACATGCGGCCTTGTCGGCTCTCCTAATCGCAAATGGTTTAACATCTCTTTTACCAATCATTTTCCTAACCTCATCACACCACTGACCAACACCTATACGCACCTGTCAAGACACATCAACAACCTCAAATATCATTCCATTCTTCTAATCACGCACTTGTTATACTCCCATTTACCCTCATGAATTCATTTGTCTTCTAGCACTATTACTCTTCAACACTTTATTTCCCTAAATTACATAGCTCAACATGGAGGCTCCATTCCATTTTCACCTCTTGCAGTTGACTCGTTCTTTCTTTTAACAGGTCCATCAATGGATGATTTTCGCAAGAAATCGTCAAATGCCTCTTCGTACTACTTAAAGACTCTGTACTCTCATGAATCCACAATCCACATTTTCATAAAAGCACTGACAATGTTCTGCAATTACAGAGTCATCTTTAGCGCAATCTATCATGTTGCGGATCATGCAAATATGACGAGATATTATATTTATATTATATATATATATATATTATATTTTATATATATATATATTATATATTATCCTGGGGATAGGGAGAAAGAATATACCCAGTATTCCCTGGCGTATAGACCACTAAAATAACAGCAAAGGGGGGTCAAATCATCCATTTATATTATTATATATATTTTTATATATAATATTTATTTCTGGTAGGGAAGATTTTCCATACTAGGTAGATGGCGAAAAAGGGAAGGGGGGGGTGGAATCCTAAAAGGCCAGTCTTTTTTTTATTCGTTTCCAAAAACCTAATAGGGGGACAAGGGAGGATATTCATAAAGCAGTCCCAAGTATTTAATTACTCGATAATATGAAATAATATATTATAGAATAATATATATTATATATATATATATATAATATATATATATATATATGCATAATATTATATATAAATCAAGATACACAACATGGTCGTTCGAATGAACCCAATGTCCGAAAGCATCCATTCATCTCTTGCTCAGGTTTGTCTTCGGGTTCCCACTTTGTGAATGGTACCCAGCTTTCATTGGTCAGACATGAGACTGGCCGCCTATCTTATTCACCGCTCACTGGTCAATAATTTTTGACATTTGACTTTTGAATTACACTGTTAGTTTCTACCCAAGTTTGGTCCTTCCCTACCCATGAAGTTTGGGCCAGCAGCATAATAGGATCATTAGACAAGTTGAAAGCATCAGCAAGAAACTGATAAATGCTGAGTAAGCAGTCATTATATAAAATATATTATATATATATATATATATATATATTTGCGCTACCTCGCAAACGCGGGAGACAGCGACAAAGTATAATAAAAAAAAAAAAATATATATATATATATCATACAAACCTCCAACAGCCAGGATCGAACCCGGGACCCTTGTGCAAGAGGCGGGAATGCTAACCGCTAGGCTATGGGCTAATATCAGCCAGGACCATAGCCTAGCGGTTACATTCCCGCCTCTTGCACAGGGGTCCCGGGTTCGATCCTGGCTGTTGGAGGTTTGTATGTTCTATGATGGTGCACGTTCATATGCACTGTGTTCGTATATATATATATATATATATATATATATATATATATATATATATATATATATATATATATCAGTCCTTGCTGCTTTCATGTAAAGATGATCGCGCTTCAGCGTATACGATAGTTTATTGAAATATTACACTATAGGTTTCGCGGAAGAAATCTGAATTCAGTTCTCAAACTTTCATCACCCAAGGCAAACACACAGACATGGAGATCCTTTTGCCACCATGACAGAGCAGAAACAGAGACATGCTAGACAGATTGTTAAAGTGAGCGGGAGGTGAGAGGTGCTGAATGCAGACAGTAAAGGTTGGGTTGGGTGAGGGCGAGGTGGTTTACTTGGATAGCGAGATGTGTGTTTAATGAATTACATACACAATCCTGTTATGTAGTTTATGAGCTGGTTGAGGAGATGTGCTTGTAGTTAACTTTAAGTACATTTTGATTAACGTCTTACTGTTAGTCTTGTTGTAGTGGAAGGCAACACTAAAAACACCCGTCTTTTTTGGTCATTGTCTAACATGAGCTAAATTACGTGAATCGGACAACACCGAATATTTAGATCTATCATCTTCTTCTACATTGTTGTTACTAAATGTACATAATGTGCTCTTGGCTTTCCAGCAACCTTCTTCACAAACCACTACCGATAATATGAATTACGTTTTCAATGGTCACACTAATTTTCTAAAACTGTGGGATCACATACGCACAATGTTCTCACAGATCTGGACATAACTGTAGACATAGCTACAGAATAATCCTGTTCAGAGAAATTATGAATATAACTCTCAGCATTGGATGGTTTCCTGTAGATATTAATCGTCAAGTGATCAGATTCCCTAGTCATCATCGCATCAAGGAACGGCAATTTTCCCTCTTGTTCCCATTCATACTTAAACCTGAAGGTAGGAGGAATGTCATTGAGTGAATTAAAGAAAGCCTCATCATCTGTGGCAGCTGACCATAAGGACCACATATCACCAACGCGTCTTAGCCAAATTTTAGGAATGTTGATGATAAAAGTTAAGAATCTCAGTCTCCAGGTTTTCCATGGACAAGATACTGAAAATGGGACTGAAGGGATTTCCTAAAGTCAGATCGAACATCTGACTATAAAGATAACTTCAGCATCTTGGAGAACATTCTACACTCACATTGTCCCCTTTATTAGTTTATGTTCCTCGTAAGTCATTGAACCCGGCCTAAGTGCTAATATTAATAACTTTATAATCTATCCCTAGGTAACTTTACAGCACATTCCAACATGAACCAGATCATTTGGAACGAACCATCATGACAGGATAGCCTGAGGGGAAATTAAACACACATCTCGCCATCCAGGTCAACCACCTCCCTCACTCCACCCGACACCCCCTGACCGAACACTGGCACCCGACCCTTGCTCCCTGTAACGCTAGGTCGAGGATATCTAGGTTGGTGCTCTGTCATGGTGGCTGGAGGGCCTACAGGTCTGTGTGGTGTGTTGAATCTATGTGTATTGTAGACGTCTGATGAGGCAGGTTTCATCCGTGAAACATGTCATGTATTGTAAGGTTTTAATTAACCATTAGATCTCTTGCTGAAGTGCAACTATCCTTCCATGAAATTAGTATGTATATATATGTACACACGTGTGTGTATGTGTGGGTATGTGTGTGTGTGTGTGTGGGCGAGTGTTTCTAAATCTGAATTATTTCTTTTTAATCTTCCTTTATACGAGATAATTCATCATTTTTTTCTTTTGCATAAATTTTCATTCCATAAATTACCGTGCATTTAAGATCATGTGAAGTGAATCGTGGAAGACCAGTCATGCAGAAGCTTGAACGTGAAGGAGAGAGAAGCAGCGTTCAAAGACAACCACAGGGAGGAGAAAATGATTGGCAATACCAGTGAAAGGAGGAATAAGGAACAAAGAAGATAAAAGGGACGAAGACTGGAGAGAGAGGAGGACTATTAAGATAGAAGACATGAGGATAATATACAATACTGAAATATGAAATACGCCTTATGATTATTTCCGGAGCCAATACTATGGAAAACACATTCAAATACAATGTTCACATTTTCTCAACCAAGTACATTTTACAATGATATCATTTTTACTTTAGGTTATATATGACTCATCAGTACTATGTATCCCAGGGACAGACCCTTAATATCAATGTAGAACTTGCCTTGTGGAATGTGCATTTACTCCGTGCTAATTGACGGTGCCCTAACAGACTAGGTGGAAGCTGAATTGCTTCTGCGCTACACCAAATATATATTCCTAGCAAATATAAGATTGAGGTTCGAAGGTTAATGACCAATGCAGAAACTGAACACACCCATCAGGTACTGAAGTATGTAGAAGAAAGATCCTCGATAATACTACAAGCTGGAGGACGACTAGCGTCTGCACCTCTGGCGTTGTTCGCTGCTGCCTGAAATGTTACGTTGCGAACGAGCTCCAAGCGCTGCAGACTGCTGGCGCTCGCGTTGCTGTGACGTTACGAGAATAACCACTGCTGAGTAGTAAAATATATTAAGCTATTCTTTTACAGTTGAACCATATGCCCTATGAAGCAGACTCCCCAGTAACCTGACCCTAAAAGAGAGAGAGCAATGTAATATCACTCATACTTTATCACTAGTATGTTTTGCGATGCAGGTATTCCGGCCTCATCCACGAGGCCAGTAAGAAATCGAGGAAATTCAGAACATTGTAAAAGGAAGCCATTAGGAAAGGGCTAACCAGAATTTTCCGACAGACTTGCTGGAAGCAGCGAGTTATACGAGAGATATACGTTAACTTTCTGAAGTTAACTGCCTTCATAATGTACTTGGCACATTAGGCAAAGATTCATGAAAAGTTTTAAAGAAAGTTTCAGCATATTTACATTTTCATTATTACGATAATGAGACAGTCAGAATTTTGGTAATTGGTTAAAACGAAATATGACAAAACGACGGAACGCAGCAGCTAAAGTCATTAGATAAAATCGGATTCACGGCAAACATATTCTGAACCCATACGAAAGCTATACAGTCAGACAGACACGCTTATTGTGGCCCGAGTCATTTACCACAATATCATGAAAGCTTTCGTACAAAATACCCGTACATCAACGTGGATTAATTTCCAAGTGAACAATCGACAATATGACGTAGATCATTTCTAATGCTGTGTTCCAGTGAATGGCCAATTGTAAGAATGTTACGAGCGGCAAACAGGAGACACTGACCCCGAGTTCGAGACTTTTGTGCAATGTGTGAGTGACTTACCTGACGTGTTGCATATACTAGTAACTTACCAGATCACAGATGATACTAAAACATCCAAACTTGAGGACTAGAATATCATACATGAAGATGTACATAATATACGCAAGACTGGGCTAATATTTGGTTGTTCTATATCCAATGGCAAATACAAGATAATGGAGACTCGAAAGTGTTAATAAGATAAACGTCAACAGATGTTAAAAGAAAATAGCAAGATCCTACAGCATCACCAGGATAAAGGTATGTGTTACCAGT
The DNA here is from genome assembly GCF_036320965.1 of Panulirus ornatus. Classification (NCBI taxonomy): domain Eukaryota; kingdom Metazoa; phylum Arthropoda; class Malacostraca; order Decapoda; family Palinuridae; genus Panulirus; species Panulirus ornatus. Next base: position 51,848,248 of record NC_092243.1, read on the forward strand.
GGTAAAATGACTTAACAGGAGTGTATCAGAAAGACTCCACAAAACCAAGTGAATTATGAGAGTGATAAAGTGCGCCATGGGAAGCTTACATAACACGATTTAAGCTTTTGTATGACTTAATCCTGACTGTGAAGACACATTATGGCGTTCATGTCTAATACAACACAATGACGCATGACAGAAACTAGAGGCATGAGCGACCATACAATCCCAGCAGAACTCTATGACTGAAGGGGCTTCAGCTGACTGAAACTCCCAACGATAAAGATGTACGTGGTAACATGATCAGGCTACACAAAACGGTGATAGAAAACTAGAATCCAGGAGTATCAGACTTCACGAAGCTGATGGGCAACGTATCATCCATGAGACGAGTGTAGTAACGAGTGTGTAACTAACTATAAAGAAACTGTCCTTAGTAATGGAACGTGTATGTAAAATTCCGCTTCATCATACGAATAAACTGATAATCAGTACATTATGTGCCATTGCTACCACGAGATGGCAAAAAAAAAAAATTATCAGTGCAAGTTCTGAGAACTTTTGATAATTGCTGGAGAACACGTTAGCAAGATGGAGAGAACGCTAATACCGAAATTCCTGTAGAAAATTCGAACAATCATCATTTTCTATGAAAGTCGTCACACTAAACTGTATAGTCGAGACAAAACTATTGATAACGCGATCAACCCAGGTAACTTGACGTGGGAGTGGAGTGCGATTTGGATGATCACGCGTAAGGTTAGAAAACCTAGTCATTTCAAACGCTACAACCACAGAGACGGTGAAAGTAATGACGAAATCTCATGTAAACACAACTACCGTAAGCAAACAAGAATATCCTATGTACACAAGAGAGAAGAACGAGGTGGTGATCCTTACGCTAATATCAAGTCATCCTCAGAAGTAAGGGTAACAACAGAGGTGGAACTTACCTCACCTGGAGTCTGAAGACCATCGAACTGTTCGTGGACGCATCTAACATCGTTCACAACACGTACGCTCCGTAATGAACACTTCGCTATTAGCTTTGACGCTGTAAGTTCACCGATCTGCCCACAATCACAATACTTCACTAAAGTCCAGACATTACTTTCCCGGCCGCACGCCACAGGACCCGCGGCGTTCTCGTGATGGTACACACACCAGAGGACCCGCTCCACCTTCGTTGTAACCAGGTGAGGACCCGCGCCATCGTGGGCGTGGTACACACCGGACGACCCGCACCAGCAGAATGAGACTAGTTAGACAACCTGAGTCAGCAAGTGATTAACTGGGAGGGAGGAAGGTGGGAGGTGGGGCACAGCGATCCCTGACGACGTCTCTCTCAAACTATTATAATATCCTTAACTACTCACGCAAACCTTTTCAATCTTTTTACTTTACGACTGATATCAAGTGAACCTAACGTCTTCATACTGTTAATGAAGAGATTACAATTAAAAGTCAAGTAATCAGGTTCGTTACTGTAGTAATGTATATAATAGAATCCCTCCCTCCACTAACGATCACAGAGTGCCAGGTAACGACCGTACTACCTCGAACGCTAGTTCTTACCGTATCGTCAACAATGAAACTTAAGTTTGGGCATAGCCTGATGTATACAGCAGCTTGATTCTGCTGTTTCATAGACGAATGACGTTCATTAGTTGACAGTAAATACGCAAATAAATTACCTAAAAACAGAGCGGAGATCTGTGGATGAATAGATCATTATTCAGTGAACGATCTAAAAGGCATTATCGAACGTAGGAAACAGATTTGATATTGGAAAACAAAGGACACATATATTTGTTTTCTATTGTTTCTTGATGATGTTATAAAGAGCTTTATTAACCTACCCCTACCTCCTCTCATACCCCTTCTCTTCCCCGTGCACCCAAACACACTGAATCCTCCCCCCGTGCACCCGAACACACTGAATCCTTCCTCCGTGCACCCGAACACACTGAATCCTTCCTCCGTGCACCCGAACGCATTCATCCCGTCCTCCGTGCACTCTGACACCCTAGTTCCTTCCTCCGTGCACCCTGACACACCGGCTCTTCCCTCGTGCACCATAACACAGTGGTCCTTCCCTATGCTCCCTAACACACTGGTCCCTCTCAGGTACACATTAACTCATAGACCCCTTCCTCCGTGCACTCTAACACATTGGTCCCTCACTCCATGACCCTAACACACTGGCTCTTCCCTCGTCCACCTTAACACACTGGTCCTTCCCCATACATCTTAATACACTCGTCTTTCCTCCTTGCACCCTTCTACACTCGTCTCTACCTGTGTACCCTAATACACTTGTTATTCTCCCATACGCCCTAACCATCCGTCCTTACACCCTCTGCACCACGACACACTCGCCCACCGCACACTAACGCACTCCTCCTCATTACCCTAACCCCCCCCCCCCCTCTCACCACGCACCCCAGAGTATCTCTCCCCTCAGCGTATCAAAACAGGGTCGTCTCACCATAACAAACTATAATTAAATATCTAAAACGAGAGGGAACCTTGAGCGTCTTAACACAACCATAATATTTACCTTCCAGCAGTGGTATCAGGTGCTGACGGAGGAGGAACCTCCTTCAGAAAATATTATAAGCCTCCCAGTAAGTCATCATGGCGTGTTCTCACGACTCTTTACCAGTAAACCACTTCCTTAAGTAATGTTATGCATATGGCTCTTACCGTTTGAACTCGGTTTACATAAGTCCTCCCAATTTTGAATCTTTGATAACATTTCTATTGACAAATGGATCTCTCTCACTGAAAATACGTCACTTCCCATATTCTAAACGTATCTAATTATCTATCTCACTATATCGCCATTATAGCCACAGAAGTTTAGCTACATAAAGTTAGACAGACCATAAAGACCCAAGGTGTTTTTTAGCCGTAACACTGATTAAAAAAAAAGAAGAAAATGCAGAGCCCTTAAAAGCAATGTAGAGATTAGAATTCCAGCTACAATGGATGTGTCATACTTTGATTCATGGGATACTTTAATAAGAGAGCTAGCTAAAGAGGGACATCGCATTGCTCCGTGCTTAATGACTCGCTCAATACAAGTGTGCAGTCTGTTGAGGATGAGAGAGCTTGGGAAGTGAGTCAGTTGTTGTTCGCTGATGATACAGCGCTGGTGGCTGATTCATGTGACAAACTGCAGAAGCTGGTGACTGAGTTTGGTAAAGTGTGTGAAAGAAGAAAGTTGAGAGTAAATGTGAATAAGAGCAAGGTTATTAGGAACAGTAGGGTTGAGGGTCAAGTCAATTGGGAGGTAAGTTTGAATGGAGAAAAACTGGAGGAAGTGAAGTGTTTTAGATATCTGGGAGTGGATTTGGCAGCGGATGGAACCATGGAAGCGGAAGTGAATCATAAGGTGGGGGAGGGGGCGAAAGTTCTGGGAGCGTTGAAGAATGTGTGGAAGTCGAAAGCATTATCTCGGAAAGCAAAAATGGGTATGTTTGAAGGAATAGTGGTTCCAACAACGTTATATGGTTGCGAGGCGTGGGCTATGGATAGAGATGTGCGGAGGAGGGTGGATGTGCTGGAAATGAGATGTCTGAAGACAATATGTGGTGTGAGGTAGTTTGATCGAGTAAGTAATAATAGGGTAAGAGAGATGTGTGGTAATAAAAAGAGTGTGGTTGAGAGAGCAGAAGAGGGTGCTTTGAAATGGTTTGGTCACATGGAGAGAATGAGTGAGGAAAGATTGACCAAGAGGATATATGTGTCAGAGGTGGAGGGAACAAGGAGAAGTGGGAGACCAAATTGGAGGTGGAAAGATGGAGTGAAAAAGATTTTGAGTGATCGGGGCCTGAACATGCAGGAGGGTGAAAGGCGTGCAAGAAATAGAGTGAATTGGAACGATGTGGTATACCGGGGTCGACGTGCTGTCAATGGATTGAACCAGGGCATGTGAAGCGTCTGGGGTAAACCATGGAAAGTTCTGTGGGGCCTGGATGTGGAAAGGGAGCTGTGGTTTCGGTGCATTATTACGTGACAGCTAGAGACTGAGTGTGAACGAATGGAACCTTTGTTGTCTTTTCCTAGCGCTACCTCGCACACATGAGGGGGGAGGGGGTTGTTATTTCATGTGTGGCGGGGTGGCGATGGGAATGAATAAAGGCAGACAGTATGAATTATGTACATGTGTATATATGTATATGTCTGTGTATGTATATATATGTATACGTTGAGATGTACAGGTATGTATGTTTGCGTGTGTGGACGTGTATGTATATACATGTGTATGTGGGTGGGTTGGGCTATTCTTTCGTGTTTCCTTGCGTTACCTCACTAACGCGGGAGACAGCAACAAAGCAAAACAATAAAAGAAAAAAAAAAAAAAAAAAAAAAATATATATATATATATATATATATATATATATATATATATATATAAGTTCTTCAAGGAGATGTTACTATTTCCATGGGGTACTTCTGAACATGCAAATATAAACCTAAATTAGAACCTTCCATTACCGTAAAATAAACACGTCATTTATTTAATGTTCTTAATCAAACTCTTGTGATTCCGTGCGAATTATTAGTGACAGGTTATATTCAAATAAACGCAGGAAAACTACATTGCTGAATGGACCAGCATTTTTCTTTTTTAACTTGTAGAATTAAAGTATTTAGTTTTCTTTTCTGTTTCAATTTGTGACATTCATGTCATCATACAATTTCGAGAGCGACATTAGGTATGATGTGAACATAACCGATGTCGTAATCATCTGGAACACCTCCGTGAGACTAATATCTATTTTGATCTATCCCTGTTCATATCTGCATCTATTTTTCCTCCCTTTTCTTTCACCTGTGATGGACTGGGGCATATTGTACCCGTGTCATATGTGTCACTAGCCAAGCAATCACTTCTACAAATTCAGCTTAATTTACAGAATTGAATAGATTATATCACATAACCGTTCATGATGTGATGTAATTCATGTCTCATTATATTCCACGTTGGACGCTCTGGCTTCACCAAGGATCTGCCGAGATCCTCCAAGGCAGGACTGTAGCTTGAATTACTGGCAATTACCTCATGTGAGAAAGTGTTGTTGTTGTTGTTGTTTCTCTGAAGTGAGATCATGGTTCTGCTTTAATTGAGTTCCAGCCTTCATAAAGGTTAACAACCTCACGAGTTAGTGTTGATGACCGTGACGCATTCACGGGTCACCAGGGGTCGAGCGCGTGGGTTCCATTCTTGGATACGGCAGCCGGTCCACAGTCAACTCAGCTGTTCATCTCCCCATATACATGGGGTGCCTAGGTATGAACTGACATGATTAGGACATTTGATTGCCCGTGTCGGCTCAGCTGACAACAAATAAAAAAAAACTACATCACCCTATGGTTAGAAGGGGTGTTGCGTTCTCATCTGCTGACGAGTTCAGTCTGTAAAGCAAACTCTGCTGGTGCTTTCCTTAGACATATGTAAATTTTTGGTGCACGAAAGAATTTCATGAAAATATAAAATCTGACTTTGAACGTGAAGTTGAGGGAAGATGGTAACAGTATACCGCTGGATGACTGCGTATCTGAACCTGCTGTTTGGCGGGCTGATCGTTACCACTGCGTTACGAGGCGACAGTTGCGTTCCATCTCAGGCCCGGGCGCAAATCCTCAAGAACATCACAACATGTGTCTGTGGGGAGACTGCCTTTAAACTCAAGGGGCAGGAACTTAACCCCTAGTTCTTCAGAATAGCTGAAGATCCAATACTCATTCCTATGATGTTCATACTTACCAGACGTCTTCAGTCGAAGATGTTCCCTCATACCATCGTCAGGTGATATTGCATGATCGTCCCCACCACCTCCATCCCTGACGCCAGACGCCAGAGTGGAGAGCCTGAGGAAGCCTACGGTATATATATAACCCACCGTCAGGCTGCCACCTCACACTCACTACCTGGGGTGGCTCTCTCGGGTCTGGCCAACCAAGCGCCCGGCAAGTCCTCCACCTCATGGAATCATGTTTCATTAGCGACGGGGGGACGTGACCCTCCTACCACCAGTTAACCCTCTCTCTCTCTCTCTCTCTCTCTCTCTCTCTCTCTCTCTCTCTCTCTCTCTCTCTCTCTCTCTCTCTCTCCTTCGGGCTGGGAACTGAATAATTGTACGTGGGTGGTGACGGTAGTTCTGGTGGTGGTGGTGGTGGTATTGCTGATGGTGTTGGAGGCTAAGACAGCGATGGATGGTGGTGCTGGGCGTTGGTGGAGTTGATGGTGGTGGTGTTGGAGAACGTCGTGGTGATGTGTAGTGGCGGCGTTGCTGATGGCGTTGCAGGTTAAGGCAGTATCAGCTGTTGATAGTGAGAGAGTTACGGCGGTGTTGCGTGATGGTAGTGGTGGTGAGGGATGTCGACGTCATGGAAGTACTAGGAAATGGCAAGAGGAGAGGTTATGGTGGTGTGTGGATCCTGGTGGCTTGAGGGGGCTCTGGGTCATGATGGTGTGGGTGATGGCGCAAGTGATGGTGATGGGAGCAGTGAGGAAGACTTTGCATCAACTGAGTTCATGGTGTAGAGGATATTACTGGTAATAGTAAAGACAATATTGTCACCCTGGGATGATGACAATGTTAAGTGATGGTGGAGATTACGGTGATTTTGACTCGACCTTTCTGATGGTGGAGATAATAGCGTTTTAGAGGGAACGATACACATGATAGCGAGTTTTAGGATATCATTAACGGTGGAGATGATGACAGCGTTGAAGTGATAATTGACGGTGAAGATAACGGTAGTACTAAGGAGCTAACGATGATATCTGAGTGAGAGAAATGATATGGAAAGAGTAAAGAAGCAGCAGAATCTGATATCTGTGTATATCTCAATTATCAGTTACTATATCGTAGTTTTCACCAGTGATGACAAGACCTGATTCAATACTGGGACATACGCACGGTGAAAGGCACCTTCCTGCATTATTGAGAAACATATATACATATATACAAGCACCGAGGCAATTAGAATAACCAAGGAAGACAATCAAGAGGTAATTAAGTAAAACGTGAGATGGAAATGCTATATGTAAACAGAAGATGAACGTGCTTCATGTAAACACAAGATGCACGTGCTACATGTAAACACAAGATGCACGTGCTACATGTAAAAGAAAGATGCACGTGCTACATGTAAACACAAGATGCAAGTGATACATGTAAACACAAAATGCAAGTGATACATGTAAACACAAGATGCAAGCGCTACATGTATACACAAGATGCACGTGCTATATGTAAACACGATGCAAGTGATACATGTAAACACAAGATGCAAGCACTACATGTAAACACAAGATGCAAGTGCTACATGTAAACAACAGATGCAGGTGATACATGGAAACAGGATATCCAAATGATACTCGTAAACAGGAAACATAAGTATCAGACATAAACCTTAATATCAGTACTGATCGCTATATCAGTACTGATCGCTATATCAGTACTGATCGCTATATCAGTACTGATCGCTATATCAGTACTGATCGCTCTCTGAGAGAAGAGTAGAAACATTAAAATGCCATCACCATAAAGCTTCATACCTTATTGTCTTTATTATAATAGGAAAAGCATTACCTTGGCATTTGCATAAAAGCATAGACATTAGAAGAGAAATATAAGTGAATTCATAGCAAATTCACACATCAAGCAGGAATAATAAATAAAGTCGATCACACTATAATGCAATATGAAAAGATGACTTAAAACTGCATGCGCATATAAATTATCCTTGAATATATACATTGTCGTAGGTCACAGTGAATCACGTGATCTAGTATTTACTGATAACTAAGATGAAAAGTGAATCACGATAAGTCCGAGTGCACTTACGAATATAATCACATCGTTTGAAGAGATACATTGATGAGACAGAAGACTTAGAACAGTCAGGATATATATGCAAGATAGGCAAAGCTAAGACGCCGCTGGTACACAAATGTTTGTGGTTTTAGTGTCTGGCACTGTGGCTTACTTGAAATTCATCATGTGGACAAGACAGGAAACAATTTAAAAATATTGTCTACAACAAAGCGATTCAGTTTTTACAACAGACCTTCACTAATAATCCTGTCACGATTCCTTCTGTATTTGATAAGAAAAGATTCAATGATGCAGTCTGTGGGGAATGAGAGGGTCTAGGAAGTGAGGCAGTTACTGTTTGCCGATGAGACAGCGCTGGTGGCTGATTCGAGTGAGAAACTGCAGAAGCTGATGACTGAGTTTGGAAAAGTGTGTGAAAGTAAGTTGAGAGTAGGTGTTATTCGGTTTATCAGAATTGAGGGATTGGTAAGTTAGGGTATGAATCTGAATGTAGAAAAAACTGAAGGAAATGAACTGTTTTAGATATCTGGGCGTGGACTTGGGAGCGAATGGAACCATGAAAGCTGAGTCACAGGGTGGAGAGAGGGAGAACGCTCTGGGGGTCCTGAAAATGTGGGGAAAGAGAGAACGTTATCTGGGAGGGTAAAGGCTGATATGTTTGAAGGAATAGCAGTCCCAACAATATCATATGGATGCGAGGCATGGGCTGTAGATAAGGGTGTGCGGAGGAGGTTGGATGTGTTAAGGATGAAATGTCTGAGGACAATATGTGGTATTTGGTGGTTGGATCGTGTAAATATTGAAGGGGTAAGACTGATGTGTGTTAATGAAAAGAGTAAGGCTAAGAGAGATGAAGAGAATATGCTAAAATGGTTTGGATATATGAGTAAAAAGAGGGAGGAAAGGTTGACAAAGAAAATATATGTGTCAGAAGTGGAGAGAACAAGAGATAGAAAGATGGAGTGAAGAAGATTTTGAACGATCTGAGCCAGAAGATGCAGAAGGGTGAGAGACGTGCAAGAAGTAGAGCTAATTGGAACACTTTGGTATACTGGGGTCGAAGTGCTGTCAATGAACTGAATCAGGGTATGGGAAATGTCAGAGGTAAACCATGGAGAGGTATGTGGGGCTGGTTGTAGAAAATGGCTGAGCGGATGCAGCCTTATTCTGTTCCTGGCGCTAACTCGATAACACAGGAAACGGCAATCAAGTTTAAGAATATGCATATCTATCTATCTATCTATCTATCTATCTATCTATCTATCTATCTATCTATATATATATATATATATATATATATATATATATATATATATATATATATATATATATATATATATATATACAAACAGAATGTCTTTACCACAGTGAACCTTATTGATTCAGTCACATAATGAGGATGATGCTACACTGTAAAATGCTGATCATTATTTCCTACTCTGGCTGTCAATCTGTCTTTGCTGAAACCTAACTACCTACCTGTCTTCAGTCGTATACACCAATACATGAATTAGTTTAGTTATCCGTGAGCTTTGCTTTGCGTCATTTCTCTGGATTTCTGTTACCTTATTTTGTGGCTCTACGTTACACAGAGAAATTTACTCCCTAGTTAGACCTTCAGATCATCTCACTTAATAAATACAGTTTCCTGTTCTCTTCAGAGATTTGTGTCCCTTGCCTACATTCAGTGAAACTGCAAAGGCAAAGCTTGGGTCATGCAGACAATGAATATCCCAACTATGCTATCAACAACGATGTCACCTAATGTGATAAGAAATCCAACTGTAGTCACATCTACCCCAGTCGCCCTGCCGCACTTCATCTTACGTACGGCTTTCACCACCTCTTCT
>NC_092243.1:51860435-51875435 GCF_036320965.1 Panulirus ornatus
AAAGGAAAAAAATATCCATAATAGATTTTACCTTGGATATAAGAGACAATCATTGTGAACGAAGATCTTCTTACCTCATATCGGTGTCCTGTCAACTCCAGCTTGGTGTAGGTGGTGCGGGCCTCCTGGGGAGGAGGAGAAGATGTGGGTGGCTGAGTGAGGGTGAGACAATCTCTGCTAGTAACAGGTGGGTGTGAGGACGGGAGGAGGAGGTGATGGTGAGGGAGTGAGGGGTGAAGGCAGACTGTAGTGGTCACTGGTGGACGTGGCGAGAAGAGAGGGAGGTGTGGGTGGTAGAACGATAGTGAGACAGACTCTAAGAAGAACAGGTGGGTGTGAGGACGGGAGGAGGAGGTGATGGTGAGGGAGTGAGTGGTTAAGGCAGACTGTAGTAGTCACTGGTGGATGTGGCGAGAAGAGAGGGAGGTGTGGGTGGTAGAGCGATAGTGAGACAGATTCTAAGAACAGGTGGGTGTGAGGACGGGAGGAGGAGGTGATGGTGAGGGAGTGAGGGGTGAAGGCAGACTGTAGTGGTCACTGGTGGACGTGGCGAGAAGAGAGGGAGGTGTGGGTGGTAGAGCGATAGTGAGACAGGCTCTAAGAAGAACAGGTGGGTGTGAGGACGGGAGGAGGAGGAGGAGCTGCGATGGAGTGAGAGTGAGACAGACTCTGGTAAGAACAGGTGGTGTGAGGACGGGTGAGGGAGGTGTTGGTGTTGGAGTGAAGGTGAGACACACTCTGGAACTCGAGGCTGTTGGCGTGTTGGCGTTTATAGCCTGAGCGGTGGCGTGAGTGTGGGAATGTGTGAACTATTCTGATGAAAGCGTGGGAAGGCATTGGCTGGCTTAGCTGTACTTTCGGAAGGAATTTTTGTACAGATTTCATGATTCACTGTAGTTGCGCAGAAGCTTAAAGAGAGACATGTGAAGGATGATGCTTGTGCGTTTAAAGTCATGGGGTTCAAAACCTCTAAGGTGTTAGCAAAGGAAAGCAGAAACATTAATATTAAGTCAGAGAGGGAACAAGCTATCGCTTCTGAATATGGATAAGGTAAGGGACAGACATGGGTGGTCTAAATAGGCGTGACTGGTTAGGTTCGTCAGGATTGTATGAGAACAGAGTTTACGGTAAGATGGCTTAATATCACACTTTTCTCTTCTTTCTCAACATTCTTTTAATACAGCCTCCAAAGCATCAAAATATCAACTGCTCTCTTGCAGTTCAGATGCAAAAAATCTAACCAATCTTTTCTCTTGTCTAAATCAAAGCTTACTCTCTCGTGGAAATCTAAACTGATCGTTGCACACGACCTCCCTTCCCTAAAACCGTATTGTCTCTCAGGTAATTTTGCCTATGGGGAAACTAATCAATTTTCCTCTGCTTATCTTTTCCAGCACCTCTCTGAAGGCACTCGTCAGGGAGACCGGGTAAACGCCTCTTCCTGGCCTATTTTTCGTATAGAAAGGTATGAGTTTGTCCTTTCCACTCCTTGGCATTTTGTCTTTCTCTACTGACATCTTGAACAGTACCTCAAGTGATATATCTAGTGTGTCTGCACACATCTTCAGCCATTTGGTGAAGTTTCAGCGGGACTATGAACTGTGAATGAATCAAGAGCCTTTGGTATTCTTTTAATGTATTTTCTATATACCTCAAAACCTCGTTCTTATTCCATATCCCTGGTGTTGGGACTATTGTGTCTTCCAGTGTGGATGAACTTTTGAACTTGTCATTTACGTCCTCACATATCCTTGCAACATCCTCTGAAACTCCTCCCTCTGTATCCTTCAGCCTAGTCACCTGCTATATAACTGAAATTTTATTCCCGATGAATTCATAGAAATGTTTTTGAATTTTTCCTGTCTTGTCCACAATATCTTTCTCCAAATTCCTTTTCTTCCTTTCTTATTTTGCTATACACATTCCTTGTCCTCTTAGAAACCTTAGAAATGTTTGGTTGCTGAAATGCCTACTGTATCTTCATCACAGCGCATCTCGTAGTTCCTCTGCTTTCAGACATCTAGTACTGAATTATTCCTTCGTCTTTCCCGTAATCTCACTCAACCGTAAATATCAGGGAACCATCCATCACAATGCCCTGGTTCCTGGCCACTGAGCTCCATTGCCCAATTTATGATACCATAGAATATGTATGTGTGTGTGTGAGAGAGAGAGAGAGAGAGAGAGAGAGAGAGAGAGAGAGAGAGAGAGAGAGAGAGAGAGAGAGAGAGAGAGAGCGAGAGAGAGAGAGAGAGAGAGAGTTAATGGGGTGGCCTTGATTAGGGCATTCTGTTGCTCGTACCGTCTCAGTAACCGTACGGATATACTGAAAGAATATTCACGCTTGGATATACATTCCCGGGAATTGAATTTAGTTTATCTGGGTCATGCAGGAGCCGGAGCGAGGTCTGGTGTTCTCGCACTGAACTGCATTAAAGCCTGTGAGTTATTTAGCAAGTCTGGAGACGACAGCTTGATGGTGTATGTTAGTCACAGTCCCGGAGCACTGGACCAGCGCTGGTGCTGTGAGGAGAATGTCACGTCTCGCTAGTGTAATATATAGGTCTCTGGTAAACAGAGAAGAGGTAGTAAAAGCTTTGCGGAAGATGAAAGCCGGCAAGGCAGCAGGTTTGGATGGTATTGCAGTGGAATTTATTAAAAAAGGGGGTGACTGTATTGTTGACTGGTTGGTAAGGTTATTTAATGTATGTATGACTCATGGTGAGGTGCCTGAGGATTGGCGGAATGCGTGCATAGTGCCATTGTACAAAGGCAAAGGGGATAAGAGTGAGTGCTCAAATTACAGAGGTATAAGTTTGTTGAGTATTCCTGGTAAATTATATGGGAGGGTATTGATTGAGAGGGTGAAGGCATGTACAGAGCATCAGATTGGGGAAGAGCACTGTGGTTTCAGAAGTGGTAGAGGATGTGTGGATCAGGTGTTTGCTTTGAAGAATGTATGTGAGAAATACTTAGAAAAGCAAATGGATTTGTATGTAGCATTTATGGATCTGGAGAAGGCATATGATAGAGTTGATAGAGATGCTCTGTGGAAGGTATTAAGAATATATGGTGTGGGAGGCAAGTTGTTAGAAGCAGTGAAAAGTTTTTATGGAGGATGTAAGGCATGTGTACGTGTAGGAAGAGAGGAAAGTGATTGGTTCTCAGTGAATGTAGGTTTGCGGCAGGGGTGTGTGATGTCTCCATGGTTGTTTAATTTGTTTATGGATGGGGTTGTTAGGGAGGTGAATGCAAGAGTTTTGGAAAGAGGGGTAAGTATGAAGTCTGTTGGGGATGAAAGAGCTTGGGAAGTGAGTCAGTTGTTGTTCGCTGATGATACAGCGCTGGTGGCTGATTCATGTGAGAAACTGCAGAAGCTGGTGACTGAGTTTGGTAAAGTGTGTGAAAGAAGAAAGTTAAGAGTAAATGTGAATAAGAGCAAGGTTATTAGGTACAGTAGGGTTGAGGGTCAAGTCAATTGGGAGGTGAGTTTGAATGGAGAAAAACTGGAGGAAGTGAAGTGTTTTAGATATCTGGGAGTGGATCTGGCAGCGGATGGAACCATGGAAGCGGAAGTGGATCATAGGGTGGGGGAGGGGGCGAAAATTTTGGGAGCCTTGAAGAATGTGTGGAAGTCGAGAACATTATCTCGGAAAGCAAAAATGTGTATGTTTGAAGGAATAGTGGTTCCAACAATGTTGTATGGTTGCGAGGCGTGGGCTATGGATAGAGTGGTGCGCAGGAGGATGGATGTGCTGGAAATGAGATGTTTGAGGACAATGTGTGGTGTGAGGTGGTTTGATCGAGTAAGTAATGTAAGGGTAAGAGAGATGTGTGGAAATAAAAAGAGCGTGGTTGAGAGAGCAGAAGAGGGTGTTTTGAAATGGTTTGGGCACATGGAGAGAATGAGTGAGGAAAGATTGACCAAGAGGATATATGTGTCGGAGGTGGAGGGAACGAGGAGAAGAGGGAGACCAAATTGGAGGTGGAAAGATGGAGTGAAAAAGATTTTGTGTGATCGGGGCCTGAACATGCAGGAGGGTGAAAGGAGGGCAAGGAATAGAGTGAATTGGAGCGATGTGGTATACCGGGGTTGACGTGCTGTCAGTGGATTGAATCAGGGCATGTGAAGCGTCTGGGGTGAACCATGGAAAGCTGTGTAGGTGTGTAATTTGCGTGTGTGGACGTATGTATATACATGTGTATGGGGGTGGGTTGGGCCATTTCTTTCGTATGTTTCCTTGCGCTACCTCGCAAACGCGGGAGACAGCGACAAAGCAAAAAAAAAAAAAAAAAAAAAAAATATATATATATATATATATATATATATATATATATATATATATATATATATATATATATATATATATATATATATATATATATTTGCTTTTCTAAGTATTTCTCACATACATTCTTCAAAGCAAACACCTGATCCACACATCCTCTACCACTTCTGAAACCACACTGCTCTTCCCCAATCTGATGCTCTGTACATGCCTTCACCCTCTCAATCAATACCCTCCCATACAATTTACCAGGAATACTCAACAAACTTATACCTCTGTAATTTGAGCACTCACTCTTATCCCCTTTGCCTTTGTACAATGGCACTATGCACGCATTCCGCCAATCCTCAGGCACCTCACCATGAGTCATACATACATTAAATAACCTTACCAACCAGTCAACAATACAGTCATCCCCTTTTTTAATAAATTCCACTGCAATACCATCCAAACCTGCTGCCTTGCCGGCTTTCATCTTCCGCAAAGCTTTTACTACCTCTTCTCTGTTTACCAAATCACTTTCCCTAACCCTCTCACTTTGCACACCACCTCGACCAAAACAACCTATATCTGCCACTCTATCATCAAACACATTCAACAAACCTTCAAAATACTCACTCCATCTCCTTCTCACATCACCACTACTTGTTATCACCTCCCCATTTGCGCCCTTCACTGAAGTTCCCATTTGCTCCCTTGTCTTACGCACTTTATTTACCTCCTTCCAGAACATCTTTTTATTCTCCCTAAAATTTAATGATACTCTCACCCCAACTCTCATTTGTATGTAGCATTTATGGATCTGGAGAAGGCATATGATAGAGTTGATAGAGATGCTCTGTGGAAGGTAGTAAGAATATATGGTGTGGGAGGCAAGTTGTTAGAAGCAGTGAAAAGTTTTTATCGAGGATGTAAGGCATGTGTACGTGTAGGAAGAGAGGAAAGTGATTGGTTCTCAGTGAATGTAGGTTTGCGGCAGGGGTGTGTGATGTCTCCATGGTTGTTTAATTTGTTTATGGATGGGGTTGTTAGGGAGGTAAATGCAAGAGTTTTGGAAAGAGGGGCAAGTATGAAGTCTGTTGGGGATGAGAGAGCTTGGGAAGTGAGTCAGTTGTTGTTCGCTGATGATACAGCGCTGGTGGCTGATTCATGTGACAAACTGCAGGAGCTGGTGACTGAGTTTGGTAAAGTGTGTGAAAGAAGAAAGTTAAAAGTAAATGTGAATAAGAGCAAGGTAATTTGGTACAGTAGGGTTGAGGGTCAAGTAAATTGGGAGGTAAGTTTGAATGGAGAAAAACTGGAGGAAGTAAAATGTTTTAGATATCTGGGAGTGGATCTGGCAGCGGATGGAACCATGGAAGCGGAAGTAGATCATAGGGTGGGGGAGGGGGCGAAAATTCTGGGAGCCTTGAAGAATGTGTGGAAGTCGAGAACATTATCTCGGAAAGCAAAAATGGGTATGTTTGAAGGAATAGTGGTTCCAACAATGTTGTATGGTTGCGAGGCGTGGGCTATGGATAGAGTTGTGCGCAAGTGGGTGGATGTGCTGGATATGAGATGTTTGAGGACAATGTGTGGTGTGAGGTGGTTTGATCGAGTAAGTAACTTAAGGGTAAGAGAGATGTGTGGAAATAAAAAGAGCATGGTTGAGAGAGCAGAAGAGGGTGTTTTGAAATGGTTTGGGCACATGGAGAGAATGAGTGAGGAAAGATTGACCAAAAGGATATATGTGTCGGAGGTGGAGGGAACGAGGAGAAGTGGGAGACCAAATTGGAGGTGGAAAGATGGAGTGAAAAAGATTTTGTGTGATCGGGGCCTGAACATGCAGGAGGGTGAAAGGAGGGCAAGGAATAAAGTGAATTGGATCGATGTGGTTTACCGGGGTTGACGTGCTGTCAGTGGATTGAATCAGGGCATGTGAAGCGTCTGGGGTTAACCATGGAAAGCTGTGTAGGTATGTATATTTGCGTGTGTGGACGTGTGTGTGTATACATTGTGTATGGGGGTGGGTTGGGCCATTTCTTTCGTCTGTTTCCTTGCGCGGGAGACAGCGACAAAGCAAAAAAACAAGAAAAAAATATATACATATATATATATATATATATATATATATATATATATATATATATATATATATATATATATATATATATATATATATATATATATATATATATATATATATATGTTCTATGAAGGTGCGCGTTCCTATGCACTTTGTTCGTATTCATATGCCTCCGCGTTGTACAATTAGGTTCGGTAAAATGCTATCTGCTGGCTATGTGCGCCTGTTGGGAAATGACCGGTGTAGACCCCGTTGCTCACCAACGTGAGACGAAGGGTATTCGAGTACATAGTGTTCGAATACTTATTTTCTATTAGCCAGGCCCATAGCCTAGGAGTAGCATTTCCGCCTGTTACACAGGGGTCCCGAGTTCGATCCTGGCTGTTGGAAGTTTGTATGTTCTATGAAGGTGCGCGTTTCTATGTACTATGTTCGTATATATATATATATATATATATATATATATATATATATATATATATATATATATATATATATATGTGTGTGTGTGTGTTAACATGGTCAGATGGCATTACTGGATTAACTAGCAATAGATGGACGTGACAAAGACAGACTTCTGGGTGCAAATGTGTTGAGAGGAGCAGCTGGTGGGATGTCTGATCATTCACTGTCTTGTGGAGGCGAAGGTGAAGATTTGTAGATGTTTTCAGACGAGAGGAATCAGTTTCGGTGAGAAGAGAATGGTGAGAGTAAGTGAGCATGGAAAAAAGAGTTGTGCGAAGAAGTACCAGGAGAGGTTGATTGTAGGATGGCAAAAGGTGAGAGTAAATAAAAGAAGTGAAGTGGATAAGGAAAGATAGGTATCTAGGGAAGCAGTGCTGGCATATGTGAGAGATGCATGTGGCATGTGAAAGGTGGAAGACTGGCTGATTAGAATGGGTAGTGAGTGGTAAAATGAAGAAGCAAAATTGCTAATAAAAGAGAAAAGAGAAGGAATGAGTGCAAATTATTGGGGCTGTATAAAAGGAAGCTGAATGAGTTTAAGATGAAGGTGCAAAGGTTAAAAAGAGGGCAAATGAGAGTTGGAGTGAACTAGTATCAGTGAATTTAATGGAGAATAAGAAGGTATTTTGGAAGGAGGTAAACATAAAACAAGAAAACAAATAGGGACATCGGTGAAGGGGGCAAAAAGGAAAGTGATAACAGGTAGACAAATTGCATAAATGGGTTCCAGATCGGCAGCTATGAAACTTATGTTCCATCGTAGAATTAAAACATTATCAAACAATTAAACAAGGGGCTTATGGAGTGACTATCTTGGACTGTTGAATTTGTCTGATGGTAAAGTGCACATGTAGGGCGTTTGGGTACGGGTGGTATGCGAAGTGAGTCATGGAGAGTGATTTGGTGAAAAGAGATCGCAAAAGATTTGCGGAAGATGAAATGTGGCAAGGTGGCTGAAGGGGATGGTACTGAAGTTCAATCAATTTAGAAAGTGGGCTATGTGTTCTTGATTGGTTGGTAAGGATTTCCAGTGTCTGTATGTATCATTATGAGGTGCCTGAGGTGGAATGCATGCATAGTGCCATTGTATAAAGGTAAGGGGGATAAAGGTGAGTGTTCAAATTAAAGAGGTTTAAGTTCGTTGAGTATACCTGGTATGTTGTATGGGAAGGCATTGAATGAGACGGTGAAGGTATGTAAAGAGCATGAGATCGGGGAAGAGCAATGCAGTTTCAGAAATGGCAGAGGATGTGTGCATCATACGCTTGTTTTAAGGAATGTCGGCCAGAAATACTTAAGAGAAAAAGATGGATTGGTATGTGGCATTAATGGATCTGGAGAAAGCATATATTAAGGTTGATGGAGATACCTTTTGGAAGGTCTTAAGAGTATAAGATGTGGAGGAAAGCTGCTAGAAGAAGTGAGAAGTTTTTATCAATGGTACGTTTACGATAAGGAGGAGAAAAGAGTGAATGCTTCCAAGTGAAAGCTGGTCTCCCGCAGTGGCGTGTGATGTCACCATGGTTGCTCAATCTATCAATGTAAGGGACTGTGAAGCAGGTAAATACGTGAGTCTTGGATAAAGGGGCGAGTATGTAGTCTGTGTGGGATGAGAAGACCTGGGAGGTGTGTCAGTTGTTGTTTGCTACTGATACAGCACTGGCGGCGGCAGATTAGAGAGAGAAACTGCAAAAGTTGGTGTGGAAGAATGAGTGAAAGGAGGAAGTTTAGAATTTAAGTGAATAAAAGCAAGTTTATCAAGGTTAGCAGGGTTGAGGGACAGGTTAGCTGCAGTGTAAGTTTGAATGGAGAAAACTTGGAAGTGAAATGTTTCAGATACCTAGGCAGCGAATGGAACCATGGAAGCAGAAGTGAGTCACAAGGTGGATGAGGGGGACAAAGGTTCTGGGAGCGCTGAAGAATGTGTGGAAAGAGAGAATATTATCTGGGAGGGTAAAAATGGGTATGTCTGAATAATTTTCTGTTCCAACAATTTTATATGGATGCGAGGAATGGAATATAGATAAGGGTGTGCGAATGAGGTGGATGTGTTGGATATGAAATGCTTGAGGACAATATGTAGTGTGAGGTGATTTGGGCGACTAGGTAATGAAAAGGTAAGAGGGATGTATGATAATAAAAAAGGTGTGGTTGAGAGAAATGAAGATCAGGGCCTGAACATGTAGGAGGGTAAAAGGTGTGCAAAGGATAGAGTGAAATGGATCGATGTGGTACACTGGGGTCAAAGTGCTATCATTTTCTGAACCAGGGTATGTGAAGCGTCCGTGGTAAACTATGGAAAGTTCTATGGGGGTCTGGTTGAAGGTAAAGAGCTGTGGTTTCGATACATTACGCAGGACAACCAGAAAAATCAAAAGAAATTATTCTTTCTTGAGTCCCATGCAAACGTAAAATCGTGACGTGTCTTCTCTTGTAACTCTGATTACTTTAAGAATTTTCATAACGCTAGAGTTTAGAATGATTTGATCCTTATGTGGCTAGACTAATGCTATGATAAATAGTGTCTTGCATTAGCTTATGAGTCTTTCAGTTCCCAAGACAGCATGATTGCCATTCTGTTCCCCCTGTGCGTGAGGGGATGGACACACACAGTAATATCAGTTTATTCGTGTCGTATCATGGCCCATCTTCGCACGAATTATTCGTGACACATCGCGAAGACTCTCGTAGCTAGAGACACAGTGTGATTGCCTGGTGCTGACGACGTCACTGGTGCTCCACATGGTGATGACGATACCAGTGGTGCTCCACATGGTGATGACGATACCAGTGGTGCTCCACATGGTGATGACGATACCAGTGGTGCTCCACATGGTGATGACGATACCAGTGGTGCTCCACATGGTGAGGACGATACCAGTGGTGCTCCACATGGTGATGACGATACCAGTGGTGCTCCACATGGTGATGACGATACCAGTGGTGCTCCACATGGTGAGGACGATACCAGTGGTGCTCCACATGGTGATGACGATACCAGTGGTGCTCCACATGGTGATGACGATACCAGTGGTGCTCCACATGGTGATGACGATACCAGTGGTGCTCCACATGGTGATGACGATACCAGTGGTGCTCCACATGATTCTGACGACACCAGTGGTGCTCCACATGGTGAGGACGATACCAGTGGTGCTCCACATGGTGATGACGATACCAGTGGTGCTCCACATGGTGATGACGATACCAGTGGTGCTCCACATGGTGATGACGATACCAGTGGTGCTCCACATGGTGATGACGATACCAGTGGTGCTCCACATGGTGAGGACGATACCAGTGGTGCTCCACATGGTGATGACGATACCAGTGGTGCTCCACATGGTGAAGACGATACCAGTGGTGCTCCACATGGTGATGACGATACCAGTGGTGCTCCACATGGTGATGACGATACCAGTGGTGCTCCACATGGTGATGACGATACCAGTGGTGCTCCACATGATTCTGACGACACCAGTGGTGCTCCACATGGTGATGACGATACCAGTGGTGCTCCACATGATTCTGACGACACCAGTGGTGCTCCACATGGTGAGGACGATACCAGTGGTGCTCCACATGGTGATGACGATACCAGTGGTGCTCCACATGGTGATGACGATACCAGTGGTGCTCCACATGGTGATGACGATACCAGTGGTGCTCCACATGGTGAGGACGATACCAGTGGTGCTCCACATGATTCTGACGACACCAGTGGTGCTCCACATGGTGATGACGATACCAGTGGTGCTCCACATGATTCTGACGACACCAGTGGTGCTCCACATGGTGAGGACGATACCAGTGGTGCTCCACATGGTGATGACGGTACCAGTGGTGCTCCACATGGTGATGATGATACCAGTGGTGCTCCACATGGTGATGACGATACCAGTGGTGCTCCACATGGTGATGACGATACCAGTGGTGCTCCACATGGTGATGACGATACCAGTGGTGCTCCACATGGTGATGACGATACCAGTGGTGCTCCACATGGTGATGACGGTACCAGTGGTGCTCCACATGGTGATGACGGTACCAGTGGTGCTCCACATGGTGATGACGGTACCAGTGGTGCTGCACATGGTGATGATGATACCAGTGGTGCTCCACATGGTGATGACGATACCAGTGGTGCTCCACATGGTAATGACGGTACCAGTGGTGCTCCACATGGTGATGACGGTACCAGTGGTGCTCCACATGGTGATGACGATACCACTGGTGCTCCACATGATTCTGACGACACCAGTGGTGCTCCATATGATGCTTAAGATACCGGTGGTGCTCCACATGGTATTCACAGTACCGCCGGTACTGTGCTGGTGTTACATTATCACTTCTGATCCTATCAATGGAGCTCCTCATGCTTCTTGGAGAAAATAAAGAAAATCCTCCTCTTCTCTCCCGCTGGAGTCAGATGACGAGAAGTTCAACACATGTAGTGATCAGTAAATGAGATCATTAAGGAACCAGGAGCTCTACACCATCGCCTGGTTCATGGCCTAATGACCGGGTGCAAGTTGGACATAGCGTAGTTCCATATGCATATCTTTATCGTCGAGGCTTATCATGGGACGTGACCAGGATGACAGCTCTCGCATCTGGTAATGTTAGGTTCACGGTGGCTGATCCCGACCAAGGTGTAGAGGGGAATTTATCCGTAATATTGTTGTTAAGCAAGAGGAGGCAGGCGCCCTGCTAATGAGCAGAGGCAGAGGAGAAGGAGGTTGCTAACAAGCAGAGGAGGAAGGCGTCCTGCTAACGAGCAGAAGCAGAGGAAGAGGAGGAGGAGGAGGAGGAGGAGGAGGAGGAAGAGGAGGAGGAGGAGGAGCAGGCTGGCAAACAAAGGAAGCAGGCGTCTTGCTAACGAGCAGAGGGAGAGAGGAAGGAGGATGCTAACAAACAGAAGAAGCAGGTGTTCTACTAACGAGCAGAAGCAGAAGATGATGAGGCGAATGTCATTAAGAAATGGAGGAGGAGGAGGAGGAGGGAATCACCTCCCACAATGTTGAGGATCAGACATCATCTACGACACGTTCATACACCTCACCTGTATGCACAACACACACCCTCCTATAAACCTCGTTGGCAATCACATTCTTAACACAGCACCTGACTCGCTCCCCTTGTCGCTAGCGCAGCAAAAATACTAAATATAAACGTCCTAACCACAATAAATAACGGCCAACTTGCAGGCGCACATCGTACATCATCTGATACCTTGTTTCTCCTTTGAAATTCCTCGCTTTTCTTTTTCTTTTTTGTATAAAAACCAACTTTGGTACCCGATACATCGACTGCCTGAACTTGAAATTACCAAATGTTTATGACACTTAACGAATGACAATGCCCGTGTTCAAAAATGTTCTCAATAAATCATGTGTTTAATGACAGGGAAGGACAAGGTTCGTGCAGGAAAAGTTTGCTGTCGAGACGCTGACGGTGTGTGGCAGTCCACAGTGACCCAGGTCATCTGAAACTCCGACTTTTGTTTGCTGGTAACGACTCATAGATTACAAAGTTCGGTGGAGGTGCTCCTGTACTGCACGGTGTGTGATGGGGCCAGTGGCAGCAGAGTTAACGTGTTACTACATGGAGAGGACCTGGCCATATGGTCAATACTGTTCATTTCTTGTCGATATATTGCGGGGTACTGGAGAAGACCTGGACATACGGTCAATACTGTTCATTTTTTGTCGATATATTGAGGGGTATATGTAAATTTCTATCATGTTTTCATTTCCTATCGATATATTGCGGGGTATATGTAAATTTCTATCATGTTTTCATTTCCTGTCGATATATTGAGGGGTATATGTAAATCTCTATCATGCTTTCATTTCTTGTCGATATATTGCTGGGTATATGTAAATTTCTATCATGTTTTCATTTCTTGTCGATATATTGCGGGGTATATGCAAATTTCTATCATGTTTTCATTTCTTGTCGATATATTGCGGGGTATGTGCAAATTTCTATCATGTTTTCATTTCTTGTCGATATATTGCGGGGTATATGTAAATTTCTATCATGTTTTCATTTCTTGTCGATATATTGCGGGGTATATGCAAATTTCTATCATGTTTTCATTTCTTGTCGATATATTGCGGGGTATATGTAAATTTCTATTATATTTTCCGTCTTTTTTTTTTACAATCCTGTCCAGCTTTCTTAAATTTCTGAACTCTTGGCCTTCAGAACTTCTCAAACGATTATATTTTCTCTATCTTCTTTCTCTCGAGATTTCCCTCATCCAGATCAGCTCTATAATCAGTCCATTTTTCCTCACAAGATCTTATTCCCGTGATGATAATTCCCAGCTACAGATATGACTTGAAAACCTGGCTCACCAACGACATGCCTTGAATTCTAGTAGCTGTTCTTATTGATCATGCGTATTTGTGACGGTTTATAGCTAAAAGATATTGTCTTGAATCCATAGTGACTATGCTGACTTTGCCTTCTTTCATATGGTGTTTCTTTCAAAATATTTCCTTCTCGGGCAACCATTATTCATCTCGTCATTCCCTCCAGCCTCTTCCTCCCCCAACTGCTGTGTCGTTTCTTTTCATTCTTTCTCTTCTCTGCTTTTGTACTGTTCTACCAATCTCTCTCTCTCTCTCTCTCTCTCTCTCTCTCTCTCTCTCTCTCTCTCTCTCTCTCTCTCTCTCTCTCTCTCTCTCTCTCTCTCCTAATCACCGATACAGAACAATAATCAGTACACAGATTTACCTCCTGGCTTACCTTAGTAACTGGCCAATCAAGTCCACATAACCACATACATTATTACGGAGTTCCATTGTGACAGAAAAAAAATGTCTTTTCTCATCTTGCACTGCTTAAATGTCTGAGTAGGAGGCAGCATGAGTTTCTTTTGTTCTTGTTCATGATTGTATGCGGCAAAAAATGTCGTCGGAACTTGTATGGCATGCTCTTGCTCATGACTACGAACTCTTAAGACCTAAGCGGGTCTTGTACAGTACATTTGATCTGAATATCGCACCTTGAGAAGCAATCTTCTCAGCTCGAGACATCATAGCATTCCATAGGCTAACGTGGGGGAGACAAGCCGTATCTAAATTTGATAAAGCGAGACATTTATAGCCAAGTACCGTGACGACAGGCAATACGGCACACAAATCTGTATGTACCATTGGGATATGAACTCTACAGGCAATACAGCATAGACGGGAGAATCGAGAAGCACAAGCATAGAAAAAGAGACATGAACGAAAAATCACAAGAAATGCCGAGACAGTCAGCCAATCTGGCAAATTCTAGCCAACACCTCGACACGACATGGCGTCACGACCTCCCAACATTTCACCACAACCACCAACACACCCGCCAAACAATAACCCAATGTCCCACTGTACATCTATATAATCTCCCACTCACTCAGCTGACCCACCAGAGGAGCAAGGGTGGCCTAGAAATATACATCTGGACCCGAGGCTGATGCCCAACGATCAAGAAGGTCCGGGGAAGGTGGAAATATATGTAGGCAGACCGTCGTACATCAAGCTGTGAGCTCCCACACTCACATGGGCTAGGGGGCGTCCTTTTTCTTGCCTACCATCACTCTATTTTAGCTGCCTCTGTAAGGGGTCATTACACACACACACACACACACACACACACACACACACACACATACACACACACACACACACACACACACACACACACACACACACACACACACACACACACACACACGATACAGTAAATAAGAGAACAGTAAATGCAGAGAGCATATAGGAAGAGCTCTTTGCCTGTTCAGGAATTGGATAATTACATCCCGCATTAGGTTTGGTCACCGGACTTACAGAAGGGGAAAGAACTTAAAAGGTCCAGGGGAGGGCATCAAAGAATTCAGGGAGATGAGTTACAAGAAAAGGCTAGAGGTCTTGAATTTGCCCTCCATGGAAGAGAAAAAAAGAGTTGGGGGTGACTTGATCACAAACTTTGAACTTGATGACGTAGCCTGATAACGTAGACAGTGAGCATATCTTCGAACGATGCATGGAGAAAGCAGTCTGAGGCCATAACGTGAAATTTAAGAATAAACCTGGCAACAAGGATATAAAGAAATGCTCTTATAGTATAAGGGTAGCGGATGAATAGAACAAACGGAGTTATGAGAGAGAATAGATGTTGAGGGCGTAA
>NC_092243.1:51880435-51965435 GCF_036320965.1 Panulirus ornatus
TTGGGACTGCTATACCTTCAAACATGCTTATTTTTGCCCTCCCAAATAACGATCTCTCCACACATTCTCCGCTCCATAAACCTTCGTCCCCTTCCCCTTCCTGTGACTCACTTCTGCTCCCATGGTTCCATTCGCTGCCATGTCCACTCCCAGGTATCTAAAACACTTCACTTCCTCCAATTTTTCTCCATTCAGACTCAAAACAAAAACTAACCTGTCCCTTAACCCTGCTAAACAAAATAACCTTGTTTTCATTAACATTAGCTCTCAACTTCCTCCTTTCACACATTCTTCCAGCTTCCGTCAAATACCTGCAGCTTTTCACTCGAATCTTCCACCAGTGCTGTATCATCAGCAAACGACAACTGACTCAATTCCCACCAGGTCCTCTCATTCCCAACAGACTGCAAGACTCACATTTACCTCCCTCACTACCCCATCCATAAACAAATAGGAAAAAAAAAAAATGGTGACATCACATGCTGCAGATTAACCTTCACTTGGAACCGTTCACTCTCTTCTCTTCTTACTCGTACACATGCCATACATTTTGATAAAATCTTACTACTTCCAACAGCTTTCCTCTCACACCGTATATTCCTTAGGCCCCTAAACAAGGCATCACTATCAGCCCTGGAATGTCCTTTCTCCAGACAGTCACTGACGACGACGCGAGTGGTTTGGTTAGGTCATGGATTAGGCTCGGTAACTGTGCGGACATTTCCTATTAGTCGCCCCTGAAACAGTTATAGTATCTGTCCTACCTGATGTATATGGCACAGTAGCCCCATTCCGTAGCCATCTTCATCTCCAGATTTGAATTCTCTTGATGTCTACTTGCGTGGTTATCTAAAGAACTTAGTATATGCTACAGAGGTCCGAGCACGGTGAGAACTGCGAGAGGACTTGTATGTTGGAGTGAGTCAGACGACTAAGGGTGCCAAGTGATGAGGCAGAACACAGAAAACGAGAAAGGAAATTCGAACATTCGCTGTACTAAAACAAATGTACCTCACTGTGTGGTATTATGGTCAAAGGTTGAATGATGAATCTATGGCCGTTTCCCACCATTCTCACCCACCTTAACTGAACATTTTTCAAGTGTTGTAACTGGGAAACTATATATATATATATTATATATATATATATATATATATATATATATATATATATATAATAATATATTAGTGTATCAGGAAGCAGATTTTCTTTCATGCATATTTACAGCTATCTAACTCCTTTCTTATGTATGTTCTCTAATTTCCTTGACACTTTTCTCCCAAAAAGTAAATACTTAAACACAATTTCACCAACATTATTCATTTTACTTCGACGTTTCACGTTCAAAGGAAAGTACATCTTCAGGAATACACAGTTATACTAATTACTCCACACGAAATATACTATGATCAGAATGTACAATTGCTTCCAGTTTGTAAAGTAACCATTGTGCAAAACACCCAGATACTCGCCCCGCTGTGCAAGCCGTAGTGTGCTGCACATGGCAGAAGCTGAGCACATCAGGGAACAGGACCCGGTACTCAACATCCAGGCCAACATGAACCTCACAAGAGCAGCGTCTGATGATCCATCGCCTAATAGTAGAAGTGACAACGGTCTCTTGCTCACAGGAATGATGAGGTATTCACCACCATCTAGAAGGAGGTCAGAGAGGATTAGATACCATCATTAAGGAGGTCAGAAAGGATTAGACACCATCATTAAGGAGGTCTGAGAGGATTAGGATGGCCCAACCCTCCCTCTCCGCTCCCTACTGGGGTTATGACCTCACTCATCGACCACTGACCTGACGTAAGGCTAATTAATCAGTGTCATTCCCCTCGCCCTGGAGTGTAGAACTTTGTAGAAGTTGCTCCTCATACATATCGTGATTACAGATAAACATTCAACAATTGTACAGTAACTGTGTATTCATGAAGATACTCATAAACATTCAACAATTGTACAGTAACTGTGTATTCATGAAGATGTCAATTCAAAGGTGAAACGTGGAAGTAAAATGAGGCATTTCGTTGAAATTGTGTTTAAACAGTCACCCCTTGGTGGAATAGTGGTAAGAATATTAGACAACATACGAAACAAGATAAATAATTGTAAATATGCTGTCGTGCTCAATACCACGTGCACATATATATATATATATATATATATATATATATATATATATATATATATATATATATATATATATATATATATATATATATATATATATATATATATATATGGAGATGGAGTGAAAAGGATTTTGTGTGATCGGGGCCTGAACATGCAGGAGGGTGAAAGGAGGGCAAGGAATAGAGTGAATTGGAGCGATGTGGTATACAGGGGTTGACGTGCTGTCAGTGGATTGAATCAGGGCATGTGAAGCGTCCGGGGTAAACCATGGAAAGCTGTGTAGGTATGTATATTTGCGTGTGTGGACGTGTGTATGTACATGTGTATGGGGGGGGTTGGCCATTTCTTTCGTCTGTTTCCTTGCGCTACCTCGCAAACGCGGGAGACAGCGACGAGAAAAAAAAAAAAAAAAAAAAAAAAAAAAAAAAAAATATATATATATATATATATATATATATATATATATATATATATATATATATATATATATATCATATTTACTTATTTATAATGCTTTGTCGCTGTCTCCCGCGTTAGCGAGGTAGCACAAGGAAACAGACGAAAGAAATGGCCCAACCCACCCACATACACATGTATATACATGCACGTCCACACACTCAAATATACATACCTATACATCTCAATATACACATATATATACACAAACAGACATATACATATATACACATGTACATAATTCATACTGTCTGCCTTTATTTATTCCCATCGCCACCTCGCCACACATGGAATAACATCCCCCTCCCCCCTGATGTGTGCGAGGTAGCGCTAGGAAAAGACAACAAAGGCCACATTCGTTCACACTCAGTTTCTAGCTGTCATGTAATAATGCCCGAAACCACAGCTCCCTTTCCACATCCAGGCCCCACACAACTTTCCATGGTTTACCCCAGACGTTTTACATGCCCTGATTCAATCCATTGACAGCACGTCGACCACGGTATAACACATCGATCCAATTCAATCTATTCCTTGCACGCTTTTCACCCTCCTGCATGTTCAGGCCCCGATCACTCAAAATCTTTTTCACTCCATCTTTCCACCTCCAATTTGGTCTCCCACTTCTCCTCGTTCCCTCCACCTCTGACACATATATCCTCTTGGTCAATTTTTCCTCACTCATTCTCTCCATGTGACCAAACCATTTCAAAACACCCTCTTCTGCTCTCTCAACCACACTCTTTTTATTACCACACATCTCTCTTACTCTATTATTACTTACTCGATCAAACCACCTCACACCACATATTGTCCAGCACATCCACCCTCCTCCGCACAACTCTATCCATACATATATATATATATATATATATATATATATATATATATATATATATATATATATATATATATATATATATATATATATATATATAAAGAGTAAAGTCATGGTACATAAATATAAGATTAACAAAGGACATGACAACACGAGTGTAAAACTTTCTTCCCGTAGCACACTAGTACAATCACCAAGCCAGCATCAGACCCTGCCACCCCAGACACCATCCATGAGCAACATTATTTTTTGGGTCGAGAATCAAAGGGACTGCAGCTCTGCTGGCCTTTTTGTACAAAAGGAGGGAGCGATGTATAGAAGCGCCCTGATATGAAACTTCTCTCAAATGTAACTGTTCACTCCACAGAATGAGAAGGAAAAAATAGCAGTGAAGGGTAGGAAGAGTATATATTTCAACTTGAATGTGAAGGGCCGTGCCATTTTCAGCAAAATGGAACTTCAGGCAATGGAAAGTCTATTTAACCAGAAATCATCAGGAGTGACTGGAATAATGTGAATAAAGAAACAAATGAATTTCATAGAGTGCAACACTATATGGGAGAATGAAAAACACTCATTTCTACTTGGTAACTCTACCACCTGATGTGACCAGTTTGTATTATATGAATACATTCTGTACTGAGCCACTGCGAAAACAAGCTGATATGCCTCGAAACATTCTGTAATATAATACTCCACAGTGGCAGTGGAGCAGTGAAACAGCAGTGAGGGTGTGAAGACCAAAGAACCCAAAGCGAATGGGTGGAGTGTTGCACAGATCAGCCAACGGAAAAAGAAATGAATGATTATTTCTAAGCGAATAAGAACACCAACCGTTACTTTCAAAAGACTGCAGGAGCGGGTCCTGACGTTTAGCACTGCATGAACCAGGCAAATAGAAACACATAAGCCAAGGCAAGGATGTTTAGACTTGAAGATGTGAATCATCACGAAAGCATTCGGATCTTCGTGTTTCATTTCATCATGGCTACCAGCATATAAAATCAGGAGAGGCAAGTGTTGTGGGAGCAGCTGAGTGAGTGTGGCAGCAGTGTTGATATAAGAGGCTGGGTATTAGTGATGAGTGATTTAAATGCGAAGGTGAGTAATATGGCAGGAGAGGGTATACTCAGGGGACATGGGATATTCATCATTATGAATGGAAATAGCGAACAGATTGTGGAGTTGTGTGCTCAAAAATGACATGACTGGGAAAATCTTGTTTAAGAAGAGGAACATACACAAGTATGTGTATGTGAATAGGAAAGATGGTCACTGGACATTATTGGATTACATATCAATCGATAGTCATGTAAAAGAAAAAGTTTTGGATGTGAATGTGCTGAGAAGAGCAGTTGGTTGGATATGTGATCATCTTGTGGGGACGAGGGTGAAGATGTGTAATGGTTTTAGGAAAATAAGAAAAAGTATCGGTGAGATGAGAGGCGTGATAGCTAATGAGTCTGGAAAAAATACCCGTGTGAAAAAATACCAGGCGTGATTGAGTGCAGAATGGCAAAAGGCGAGAGTAAATGAAACGAAGGGAGTGGGTGAGGAATGAGAGGCATTTAGGGAAGACTTGATGGCATGTGCAAGAGATTCATGCAACATGAGAAAGGTGGGAGGTGGGGAGATCATAAAAGGTAGTGAGCAATGGGATGAAGTAAAGTTGCTAGTGAAAAAGAAAATAGAGGTGTTTAGGCGGGGTTCTTACAGGGAAGGAGTGCAAATGACTGGAGGATATATAAGAAAAGGAAGTAGGAAGTCAAGAGGAAGGTGCAGTGGATGAAAAAGGAGGGCAAATGAGAGTCTGCGTCAGCGAGTATCAATAAACTTTATGAAGAATATGAAGATGTTCTGGAAGGAGGTAAATAATCTGCAAAAAAAATTAGAACTAATAGGAACATTTGTGAAGCAGGCAAAAGAGGAAGTGGTAACAGGTAGTGATGAAGCGAGATGAAATGAGTATTATGAACGAATGTTGAATGTGTTTGATGATAGGGTGGAAAATGTAGAGTGTTGGGTCGGGGTGGTATGCAAAGTGAGAGACTCATGGAGATTGGTTTGGTGAAGAGAGAAGTGGTGAAAGTTACGCAAGATGAAATATGGCAAGGCGGCTGGAATGGATGGTATTACAGTTGAATTTCTTAAGAAAGTGGATGACTGTATCGTTGACTGATTGGTACAGATATTCAGTGTATGCATGGATCATCATGGGGTGCCTTAGGATTAGCAGTATGCGTGTACAGTGCCACCGTGTAAAGGCAAGGGGAATAAAGGTGAGTGTTCAAACTACAGAGGTATAAGTTTGTAGAGTATTCCTGGGAAATCATATGGGGGAGGGTGATGACCTATACAGAGCATTAGGTTTGGGAGGAACAGTGTGGTTTCAGAAGTGGTAGAGGATGTGTGGATCAGGTGTTTGCTCTAAGCAATGAGTGAGAAATACTGAGGTACAGATTGATTTGCTTGGGGCATTTATGGATCTGAAGAAAGCACATGATAGGGTTGATAGAGATGCTTTGTGGATGGTCTTATAAATAAACGACGTGGGAGGGAAGCTGCTAGAAGCAGATAAGTTTTTATGAAGGGTTTCAGGCATATGTACGAGTAGGATGAGAGGAGAGTGAATGGTTCCAAGTGAAGGTTGGTTTGTGGTAGGGGTGTGTGATGTCACAATAGTGATTCTACTTGTTTATGGAAAGATTGGTAAGGAAAATAAATGCGAGGGTCTTCGAGAGGGGGACGAGTATGCAGTCTGTGGGAATGAAAAGGCCAAGGAAGTTGAGTCAGTTGATGATTGCTGATGATACAGCACTGGTAGCAGATTCGATCGAGAAAATACAGAAGTTAGTGAATGAGTTTGGAAGAGTGTGTGAAAGGACGAAGTTGACAGAAAATGTGAATAGAATCAAGTTTATTAGGTTTAGCGTGGTTGAGGAACAAGTAAGTTGGCGTGCGAGTCTGAATGAGGAAACATTGGAGGAAGTGAAGTGTTTTAGATATCTGGGAGTGGACTTGGCTGCGAATGGAACCATAGAAGCAGGAGCGAATCACAGGGTGAGTGAGGAGGTGAAGGTTCCGGAGGTGTTGAAAAAGTTTGGAAACAGAAAATCTTATCTGTGAGGGAGGAAATGGGTATGTTCGAAGGCATAATAGTCCCAACTTATCATATGGCTGCGAAGCATGGGCTATAGATAAGGCTGTGCGGAGGAGGGTGGATGTGTTGGAAATTTAATGTTTGAGGACGATATGTGGTGTGAGGTGGCTTGATCGAGTAAGTAATCAAAGGGTAAGAGAGATGTGTGGTAATAAAAAGAGTGTGGTTGAGAGAGCAGAAGAGGGTGTGTTGAAATGGTTTGGTCACGTGGAGAGAATGAGTGAGGAAAGATTGAGAAAGAGGATATATGTGTCAGAGGTGAAGGTAACGAGGATAATGGGGAGATCAAATCGGAGGTACTCCTCGAATCGTTGTATTCTTCTCAGACGGTGTGAAGGGTAGGGAAAAGGTGCTCTACTGTCTTTTCTCTATTTGCGTAGGTTAGGAACTGAGGATCTTATCACTGTCTTCCAGCTGTCCCTCCCACGTATTTCCAGCGTTTGCGTTCGTTTGCTTGGTAAACTAGCTAAGAGATCTCTGGGATCTTACGACGTTTGCATGAGGAGGCTGTTTTTCATCATTAGATCATCTGTACGGCTTTTGAATACATCAAGTGATCTGCATGGCCCTTAGAACATATCATCTTTACAGCTCTTAGAACATATCGTGTTTTCTGCGCGGTTCTTTGAATAATATATGAGGTCGTCTGTGCAGGTCATTATGAAGGCACAAAGGGGACTGACCTCAAAGGGAAACCTAGTATAAGACCTAGAAATATCGAACGATCTTCTTTTGATTCACAAGAGGAAAAAAAAAAAAACGTCTGCCTCATTATCTGGATCAGTCGCCACACAGTGAATGAATACTAGTCTTATATCAGTGGTTGTCTCCATGGATGCTGGGAGAGGAGGTGGTAGGGTTTACGACTGCGGGTTTCTCCTTTTTTAGGCTTCCATCTGAGTCAAAAAAACTGTACTTCCACATTCTTAGTATTGTATTTTTGGACTATAGATTCAAAACAAGGTCACCACAACACAGAATGATTAAACAGGAGTAATCTTGAAACTATGCATAATGTAGTATATATCCTCTACTTATATACAGAAAATAAAAATAAAGGAATACTTCGACACTGATTACAGAATTGTGCTATAATTCATGTTTTACTCTAACTTCAAAGTGAAGGTTTTCTTTCATCCTTCCACCTAAAGGTTAAGAGAAGCTTCTTTCGCATACGTTAGTGTCTTTTGTTAACTCACTTAAGCTGTCATTTTTCACACGTCAAACTCTTCCCCTTTCCGTCTTCAGAGGTACAGCTAAAACTTTTTCTTTGTCACAAACGTTTCGCGAAATTCTATTCATTACAGTTTTGTGATGAAAGGAAAACACTGATTCTGTTCTCAACATCGAATATTTTGTACCATCATTCCACCAATCTTTACCTTTTTCCTCTAATCCTTCTTCCTATATTGTCAAATCACTATTGAATCCGTTAAGCTTACAGTCTGCTGAAGCCTCCACATCGACTCAAGCTTAGTATAATGTAGGTCGAAAAGCTTGGAAAACGAAAAGAGAGTCAAAAGCTTGCAGGATTTTGGAGATGCAAAAATATGCAGATTATGAACGCCAAGTTAATTACATGATCATCCTCAGGTTCATATTCTGAATATCCTAAAAGCAAGATTCTAGGCTTCTTTAACAAAATTTGGTACATGAACTAATTATACAGGTATTTGTGCAGTTTATGCCCAAAGGTAATATCATGTGTAGACTAAGCTCGTATAATTATTCTGAATGACTCAAGTAAGGTCATACGAATCTAATAAGATAATGAAACTTTACTTTCTCACTAACATACACGCAAAGAGTTACATAATGAAATATTCTGAGTTATGTGGCAAAACACTTGAAGGCATCACATCTCTCTCTCTCTCTCTCTCTCTCGCTCTCTCTCTCTCTCTCTCTCTCTCTCTCTCTCTCTCTCTCTCTCTCTCTCTCTCTCTCTCTCTCTCTCTCTACGAATGTGGCCTTTGCTGTCTTTCCCTAGCGCTACCTCGCGCGCATGCAGGGGGAGGGGGGTTGTCATTTCATGTGTGGCGGGGTGGCGACGGTAATGAATAAAGGCAGCAAGTATGAATTATGTACATGTGTATATATGTATATATCTGTGTACGTATATATATATATGTATAAGTTGAAATGTATAGGTATGTATAATATGTGCGTGTGTGTATGTGGGTGGGTTGGGCCATTCTTTCGTCTATTTCCTTGCGCTACCTTGTGTGTGTGTGTGTGTGTGTGTGTGTGTGTGTGTGTGTGTGTGTGTGTGTGTGTGTGTGTGTGTGTGTGTACAAGCACAAATACATATATAACTTAACCAGAAAAGATCTTATCTCACAATGACCCAATCCTCTCCAGAAAAGCACCAGAGGCAGGATAATCTTGCCCCGACTGAGGCAAATATAAGACGCGTGTGAAATGGAAATGTGCCGTCACCAGGAGAGTAGCCTGAGCTGGAGGGTGAGTGGGCACGGGCGAGCCGGCCCTCACGACGTACTCAAGAAGCGAAGAAGATTTCGTCGTGTTGACCATGGGTGACGTGTGGATAGCACGGTGCCTCCAGGGCGTGAGTGGCGTGGTGTGAGCACAGGGGGGGGAGAGAGAGAGAGAGAGAGAGAGAGAGAGAGAGAGAGAGAGAGAGAGAGAGAGAGAGAGAGAGAGAGAATGGGAGCACGTGGTAAAGATAAGGGTCGAGAAACAACATTACCCATGGATAAAAAGAACAGAAACAAAGGAAAAGAATAACTTTATGCTGGACCATGACAACATTATTACTGGGGTCAGAACAACACACACACACACACACACACACATACACACACACACACACACACACACACACACACACACACACACACACATAAACACACACACACACACACACACACACACACACACACACACACACACACACACACACACACACACACACATAAACACACACACACACACACACACACACACACACACACACACACACACACACACACACACACACATAAACACACACACACACACACACATAAACACACAGACACACACACACACACACACACACACAACACACACACACACACACACACACACACACACACACACACACACATTAACAGAGAAAGGGATCAGTTCCTGATTCATCTTCCACAAGTAATGGAAATTCATGTTCTTCCAGAAGTGCTCACACATGGTTTCTCGTTCCTGGCACCAGTATTCATCAGGGATGACGCACACCTGACCATTATCTGCCATCATCACCACGACGGTAAGGCACCTGCTCACACGTCTCCACTAAACTGAAGCGCTTGATACCAGAGGGACTGGCTGGCCTTAGTGCCTGGTGATGCCGGTCACCATCCCGTACTATGGAGGTGTTGCCTCCACTACCCACCTCTAAACCCTATCCTCTCCCTCGTCTCCCTGCCTGGGTGAGGGTGATCTATCAGGATGTGGGAGGCCGGCCACTCGCCGGTCTGGCCACAGTGTATTTCTTGACTCCGACCCCCAGCTCCCAGGCTGCCTCTACTTGCCCAAAGTCGAGCGAGTATGCGTTCTCAGCAACCAGTCGCCTTTCTGAAGCTTACAACGCTAACGTATCTTGTCCTCAACTGGAATCATGAAGCACAGTTTCTTCAAGATGGTGTCTTTAACAACGTAAGAGAAATTACTTGGTGTTGTGCAGGATTAAGATTGCTTTGTAAGTACATGACCGGTAGATCTGAGTATTACTGCTCTCGTCAGCATATTGTAAGGAATCTGCATATGTTTAACACTGTCTCATCATGGACTATGGTTCTCGTTCTGTGTCTTCTGGAAAGGGAGTTGAGTTGTCGTTTAGTCTGTTCATCTCTGAATCTCCAATACACCGAGACTTGTGTTCCTCAGTATGAGTGACGCCAACGATCTAGAAGCAAGAAGGAAAACATTCACTTGATCCTGAGTAACACATGTGTTATGATACCTTCCTGAGCAGGGTATGTATATCTGGATGACGTATGGTCCACAGTGTTGTTAAGGTCATGACACAGCAGCGCTGGACCACAGCCCTGGAGAAGGTCTGATGAACAAAGCACACCCTGCTACGCTGTCAGGCTCCTACTTTTGCGTTGTTTGGATGGTTTCCATCTGAAGGTCAAAAGGTATTCTAACACATTATGGAAATAACTAAGTCTGCCTGTAAGAAACTGGGTGTCCTGTTTCAATGTTAGAATTTCTTTTCTTCTGAACAGTCGCTCCGTTTATACACAGGATTGATTGGTCTTTGTATGGGGTGCTGCTCTGCTAGCTCTACGTTTTAACCTGGCAGAGTTCAGTCCAAAGCGGTTCGACATATAAACTCTCTCAAGCTAACTTCAAAATTTGACCCGCTTGCTCTACGCCGCAATAATGGTTCACTTTCCCTCTTCTATAGGCATTACTTTGACTCTTGCTCCCGAAAGTTGGCTGCTGATGTTCCCTCATCGCAAGCTAGACCACGCGATACTCGGTAAGTTGCTGCTTCACATGATTACTGTGTGGCCGTTGGCAACCCAAGGGTGGGCCGTTTTGATACCTCCTTCTTTCTCTACACCTCGAAGCTTTGGAACTCTCTACCTTCCCATGTCTTTCCCAATAACTAAGACCTGGCACATTCTGAAAGACGATTTTCATTTCGTCAAAAAATTTCAAATATTTTTTCTTGTCTCTTCTTTTCCCTTTCATAATCCTTTCTATATTTCAATTAAGGCCAGGCCATGATGTGGACTTCTGTCCGTGACTGGAGTCTTCAACGTCAAAGAATGAAAAAAAAAAATTCAAGTGATGTAGTCTTTGATAAGACGAAGATTAGATAAAACATGCAAAAAATCTAATATATCCTCACTTTAAGTTTAAGCTTAGGAAAAAAGAAATGGAGTTACCAAACTTTACTTACGTTTTGAGGAATTACATGAACGTGAATTTGAAAAATATCTAAAATCCATCTGGAAGATACTAATGATCATGAAAGCGTTTGACTCATTCTATTCAAGATGAAATGGAAAGGTATTCTGAAGGTCAGGGACTGTTTTTGTGTTGAGGGTCGTCAATTACTAGGTCGTGCTAAACTCTCATTCATTCAGTGTTGTGTTCAGGGTCGTCACTTCATGGGTAGCACAACTCTCGCTCGTTCATTAATTCGGTCGTCTCGTTTACCCTTGGAAGGGATCAAAGGGATCTCAAAATAGAAAATATTTTGACTTCTAACGTAACATAAACTTTTGGTCCACGAAATACCAGACGTAAATTATGCTGATTGAAACTGTACAATGTTGCAACATGAAGCTGTGCAATGTTACGACATGAAGGTGTGCAATGTTACGACATGAAACTGTGTAATGTTACGACACGAAGGTATGCAATGTTACCACATGAAGCTGTGCAACGTTACGACATGAAGCTATACAATGTTGCGACATGAAGGTGTGCAATGTTATGACATGAATCTATACAATGTTGCGACATGAAGCTGTGCAATGTTACGACATGAAACAGAGCAATGTTACGACATGAAACTGTGCAATGTTACCACATGAAGCTGTGCAATGTTACGACATGAAGCTATACAATGTTGCGACATGAAGCTGTGCAATGTTACGACATGAAACTGTGCAGTGTTACCACATGAAGCTGTGCAATATTACGACATGAAACTGTGCCATGTTACGACATGAAGCTGTGCAATGTTACGACATGAAGCTGTGCAATATTACGACATGAAACTGTGCAATGTTACGACATGAAGCTGTGCAATGTTGCCATAGGTTACTGAAGATTCTTGCCAAAAAGTGTTACTAACACCATCTCATCCTAGTCTGTGCCACCAGTTTGATATTCAGTCTCGGTCCAGCCCTTCCCCCTTCTCACTGGTGTATAACCAAAGCCCTTATTGCCTCCTGCCGTCCTATCAGCAGCCCTCTCTTCGCTATCTAGTCTCTGATTATATATTTCTGCCTCGTTTGAATGTCCTCGGGGTGTGCTCTCTCCGCTCCACTGATGTGGCTCCGTCCCCCATCCAATCTATGATTAAACATCTCGTTTAACTCTGTTTATTCACGGAAAAAAAAAGATTCCTTGCATCTCTTTTTTTTTTTTTTGATGCTCTTTCCCACCTACCAACTCTGCTACACACAAGCAGACACATCCACACAGGTACTAAAGAGAACAAAAAAAAGATAGTTTCACATTTAAGGGAGGCTGTGTAATGTAGGGGTGCTGAAACATGCTTAGAAACTTATCAGCAAGACTGGAGAGAGAAAGAGAGAGAGAGAGAGAGAGAGAGAGAGAGAGAGAGAGAGAGAGAGAGAGAGAGAGAGAGAGAGAGAGAGAGAGAGAGAGAGAGAGAGAGAGAGAGAGAGGAAAAAAAAAGAATAAAGGCATCCAATCAGGAAGGAGGAGAGGGGAAAAACAGAAGGAACCAGAAGGCGCCAGAGAGGAGAGAAGTTCTCTCAACCCAGCCTGAGAGAGATCAGGATTACGATATGGCACATTCTCATTAAAAAAAACCTGTATACCGGTACAGACGGTGCGGTAGTTTACGGCAAAAGGGGTTGAACTTCGTTAGTCAACCCAAGGTGGGCAGCTCTATTAAGGCTGTAGAGAAGAACAAACTCAAGAAAGAGGTAAAGTGTAGACTAATCTGTCAAGAGGGTTGTACATCAGGAAGGAGGGAGTGGGAAGATAAGGGAGGAAGGGGACTAGCTCCACTGATAAGAGATAACATTGAATTCCAGGGAAAAAAATGGTTGGCGGCTTATTGAGGTTGTATTTGATAGCTAGCATTGCTGTATAAAGGACGAAAATAGTGGTAATGATAATTCTTAATACTACATGAAACCGCAGTGATCCAGCAGGAGAGAATATGGATAATGACGAGAGAACAAAGCAGGATGAAGAAGGAAGCAGAGAGACGCTCACTGCATACAGAAGGTACATTCTTGATAACGACGAATTTCAGCTACAAGTATATACACTGGGAGGAATTAAATTCACACGGAAGCAGCGCATCACACAGACGTATGTTCCTGGGGAGCAGAAGGAGAATTTCCTCTGCCAGCATTTCACAGAGCATATGAGAGCCAGACTGCTATACCATCAGGTCTAGGCCTTGGTGGCTCATTTCGAGTGTTTCCTGGCTGCTCCTCTAACTTTCTAATCTATTCTAAGCAATAGATTCGACATTAGGGGTTTATTCCTAAGAATACAGTCCATTTCTGGAAGGTTGTCCTACCTCCGTCCCCTTACCTCAAAGGTGAGGATCTGCCTTCGTATTATCTACACCTGATAACAGCCCTTGGTTTGGTCATGGAACGCCCTGACCGGTAATGAGTATCTCCTTACAGAATAGTTTCACGATACTAATATCTCTGGCGTGTCAGCTCTCTCTCTCTCTCTCTCTCTCTCTCTCTCTCTCTCTCTCTCTCTCTCTCTCTCTCTCTCTCTCTCTCTCTCTCTCTCTCCACTTCAGTAGTAGTCAAGTTTTACTCCTAGTAACTGTGTTTACTTTCTGCCTAACCCACGCGCGGGCGGCTCGCTTTCAGTCCACAAACATGCAATCACTTCAACTCACACATGACACTCAACAACATATACCTCACACGACTTGCTCTTCGCAACTCCACATTCGCTTGCGGTGAATGCAACCTGTTACCCCTGGCTTTTGGTAAAACCTCGTAGTGATTCTCTCTCTCTCTCTCTCTCTCTCTCTCTCTCTCTCTCTCTCTCTCTCTCTCTCTCTCTCTCTCTCTCTCTCTGACTCAGATGTAAATCTCTCCTTCATGTCCATTCACTTCTTCCTATGGAAAGAATGTCATTTTCCTACAGACCGTTGGCTCTCAAGGATCAAGACGAGACCCATAAGTACGTCACAATCATGTCCACGAAACAGGGTCGGTACTGATGTATCTGTCACCGACCCTTGTGACAAGTGCGTACATATTCTTTTTCAGGGATTGTGAACGCATGAGGCACAGACCACGCCAGCCTTTACACAAAGATTCTAGATCAGTCAAGCATTGTTCGATATAACATAAGGAGGCAGTCAAGAGATTTCCAGTGAATTGTGTTGCTACAACCTTTCATTTGCGACCATAATTCCCAATAGAGCCTTCGGAAGTCAGCAATAACCCCAAACCACAGCAGAATGTGTAACAAATCTCAGATGAATGTCATGATGATAAACAATTCTTCG
Source organism: Panulirus ornatus (assembly GCF_036320965.1). Taxonomy (NCBI): domain Eukaryota; kingdom Metazoa; phylum Arthropoda; class Malacostraca; order Decapoda; family Palinuridae; genus Panulirus; species Panulirus ornatus. Next base: position 51,895,232 of record NC_092243.1, read on the forward strand.
AAAAACTAGAACATCACGACGGCTATGGATCCTGGAGTGGGAATACTTCTCCTGAATAACGACAAAGGCGATACTTATTATGACTGTTGCTCAGTAAATGGAGGCACGCACAGGCACTACGGGGGAGGGAGCCGACGACACACACTCCCCGCCTTTTCTCACCAGTTACCAGGTAGTCCCCCCCCCCCCCCCCCCCCCCCCCCCGAGTCCTCCTACTCCCTGGATTCTTCCTTCGACTTCTTCGACAGTGTCTTTTCTCCCTCTTTCCAGTGAGTTCTTGAGCCATCTCATCATTCAGGGAGGTCTTGCTGGATGTCTTCCTTCTGAGCTCCAGATCAAATGTCTCTTGGCATATCTCCTTCCTTCCTCTCTTTGGCCCTGACTGTCACACCGCAACTTGGTCATTTCAATGATTTCTGATAAAACTGTAACTTTTAAATCTTCTCTCATCTTGATGTTTCTCCTCTCACTTATTTCTGTAACTTCTCTGATTAGCACCGGCGTTCTAATTTCATCTGGGAACGTGTTGTGGTTGTGAGTGACCATATATCATAAGGGTCTTAAAATGGTGGTATACAGCGTACTGTTGTTTCTCGTTATAATGGTGGAAACTTTATCTCTCATCAGGGACTATGGTATACCGCAACGTCCATTGTATATACTGATAATCCTGGTGTTTTATTTCTACCTGTTGTAGACTTACATCGTCTAATATCACTTCCAAGTACCTAATACAGGAAACAATATATAGTATGTATATGTATATATGTATGTATATCTATCTATCTATCTATCTATCTATCTATCTATCTATAAACATATATACATATTTTGCAGTAGGTCACAGTGGTGCATGGGTTCAAGTATTTGCTGATAACCACGAGGACAGTGAAACACGAAACGTTCTCAAGTGCACTTTCGTGTAATGATCACATCGTCTGGGAAAGTAAAAGAAGACAGAAGACTTAGTTCCTCACCCACTCTCCTTGCTTCATTTACTCTCATCTTTTGCCATTGTACACTCAATCCCTCCAGGTGTTTCTTCACACAAATCTCTAATCCAAACTCACTTCCTCTCACCACTCTTCTCAACGACACTGTTTCCTCATTTCCAAGAACCTTTACAAGTCTTCACCCTCGCCTCCACAAGATAGTGATCACACATCAAACCAGCTGCCCCTCTTAACATATTCAAATATATTTACGTCTCTCTTTTACACGCCTATCAATGTATATGTGATACACTAATGCCCGTATACTTGTGTATGTCCCTCTTTTCATACCGATCATTAGTCCGTCTTCAACTCCACATGGTGTTCACTTTTTCCATTCATAATGTTGAATATCCTATGAACCAAATCATACCTTGAACTGCCACATCACGCATCTTCATATTTGAACCACCCATCACGAATACCAAACTCATTTACATCAAAATTGAGGACACACTCACTTAACTGCTCCAAACACACACACACACACACACACACACACACACACACACACACACACACACACACACAAACGTGCGTGAACGCAAACAAAATGGTCTCCTGGATGAACTACAATGTCAATTAATCTACCGAGAGATTTGCATTCTATTTCAGTCAGTCAGTATTAACTCTAAAACTATTGACATCCAGGAAAGGTCAGTGTACATCAAAGCTTCGGATTTGATAATCTAAAGCCGCCCTACTGACATACATTCGAATGACATGTTTCACAGGAATGGTAATCATTATGAGACGAACTGCTGAGGTGTTAGGTGGGAAGTGATGAGAGGATCCAAAGGTTAGGTTAGGTTAGTGAGGCACCAGGACCTGTGAGGTTTGACGGTCTGGTGGCTCTATCCACAGCACCGTGGGGAGGCCTCAGCCAGAGGACGGGAGGTCCTCCACAGCACCGTGGGGAGGCCTCAGCCAGAGGACGGGGAGTCCTCCACAGCACCGTGGGGAGGCCTCAGCCAGAGGACGGGGGGTCCTCCACAGCACCGTGGGGAGGCCTCAGCCAGAGGACGGGAGGTCCTCCACAGCACCGTGGGGAGGCCTCAGCCAGAGGACGGGGGGTCCTCCACAGCACCGTGGGGAGGCCTCAGCCAGAGGACGGGAGGTCCTCCACAGCACCGTGGGGAGGCCTCAGCCAGAGGACGGGAGGTCCTCCACAGCACCGTGGGGAGGCCTCAGCCAGAGGACGGGGGGTCCTCCACAGCACCGTGGGGAGGCCTCAGCCAGAGGACGGGGGGTCCTCCACAGCACCGTGGGGAGGCCTCAGCCAGAGGACGGGGGGTCCTCCACAGCACCGTGGGGAGGCCTCAGCCAGAGGACGGGGTGTTCTCCACAGCACCGTGGGGAGGCCTCAGCCAGAGGACGGGGGGTCCTCCACAGCACCGTGGGGAGGCCTCAGCCAGAGGACGGGAGGTCCTCCACAGCACCGTGGGGAGGCCTCAGCCAGAGGACGGGAGGTCCTCCACACATCATCTTCACTTACCAGCGAACATCTCAACTTACCTCCAGTGGAGTATATATTAAAAGTATAATCTTTACAATCTCGATTTTCTTTCCATTTTGTGGGAAATTCACGTTAAGAAATGGACCTGTGTTTGAATTCTGTATGTGGGGTGGTAGACTAATAAGTTGGTGTCTTGATTTTTTCTCTCTAATTCTGCCAGTGTCCTTAACACTGTACCCATCAGTGTATCTGTCACTACCTTCCTAATAGCATTTCCTGTCCTTGTTTCAGTGTTCCATTCCTTCTTCGTCACCACGTCCCTGCAAAGGACATTCGTGCATGCAAGCTCATCACATCGAAGTCATTACTGTATACAACAGTGGTGATCATATCTTGATAATTGTCTACCACTTTATTGATCACATATACAAGATGAAGCACCTTAAACTGCATTGATTGACGGATTGTATTGCAATAATGGATTTGTTTGTCCGAATGTCTCTCCCTAGACAGGCCACTAGCTGGTGTTCCTAGCAATTATCCAACGAAATATCCCTGACTTCATATAATGAGATTGTAGGACGAACGAGACTAAAAGCGTAAATAGCATGATGAAACAACCAACCGATCATCATCATCTCTCTCTCTCTCTCCTCTCTCTCTCTCTCTCTCTCTCTCTCTCTCTCTCTCTCTCTCTCTCTCTCTCTCTCTCACACACACGCGACAAACAATTACCAGCTTTCACATTCAGTACGCAAGTGTTCGAGCCACCAATCTGAGGACGTATCGAATGTAGATAACGCATTTTCCACGATCGGTAAACCAATTTGTGCGTGGCTCGTCCTTGCTAGTACTCGACTTGGGATAGATGTGTGCACATATTCCAAGCCGTTGCCAGGCGACTGTTAATGACTGTCTTGACTTTAATGTCTTCATCCCGTAATGTCTTTTTAGTTTCTGATTTACGAACGGTCACATTTTCTCTTCAGTTTTAATTTCATTTGAGACTTGAACACAAACAAGACTGAACTGAATTTGATAATGATACCGTCTTTAATGAGGAGTAAATAATGTCTTCAAAGTTTATCACGTACAAACATCCAGCAGGAAGGGTAAGGTAAGTGGGGATGAGTGAGTTACAGCAGGAAGGGAAGCGTGGGTGGGAATGAGTCAGGGGATGAGTCAGCTACAGTAGGAAGGTTAAGGTAGGTGGGAATGAGTCAGGGGATGAGTCAGTTACAGCAGAAAGGGCAAGTGTACGTGGGAATGAGTCAGGGGATGAGTCAGTTACAGTAGAGGGTGAACAATGACCGTGGTAACATCATTAACATCATGATGGTATTGTTACAGACACTGGTCCTCTGCGCAGCCCAACACTGGACTGCTTTCCTATCCTAATTTCTAGGTATCGTAGTCATGATGGGTGTAGTGTACTGGGTGTCGTAGTCATGGCAGGTGAGTGTACTGGGTGTTGCGACCATGGTTAGTGTAGTGTACTTGGTGTTGTGACCATGGTCTGTGTAGAGTGGTGGGTGTCGAAAGCATGGTGAGTGTAGTACACTAGATATTGCTGTTTATGACATGATTGTATATTGGAAGTTACGTTCACATTAACTATATGATAATGTACTGGCTGGCTTGGTCACGGTACACCCTCATACACTCCACTCAGTGCTTGGTCACGGTACACCCTCATACACTCCACTCAGTGCTTGGTCAGGATACACCCTCATACACTCCACTCAGTCACTGACACCAGACAACAGCGGAAATAGAAAACGGCGTGAATCCTTCCCAGCGAGGACAGCGGCAACGCCAGCAGATAACACAAGTTGTATTAATGGTACAGGTCATCTTTGCCTAACCACACCAGCAGGACGGGAGTTCCGTGAGTCACAATGTCGGTCAGTAATTGGTATAATTAGAACGCAATCACTGCAGGAGGCGCTGTGGCTTCCGTATAGAAAACGTTAACAGAGATATCTATCACTTTTCTCTTTTTGTTTTCATTATCATTAAGGTCTTAGAGTTGATGAAGGAAATTTCAACAAGCTGCACGGATATCTTAAGCAAAGGCCAGTGAGCACCACAGCAGGTTTAGTCTGTGGGACACCGTGAAACTATGGCTGTGAATCTTTTTGAAATATGAAAGAAGACCAACAGTATATGATGCACGTAATGAAAAGCTTCTGTCTCTTTCGACGAGGAGGGTTTGCCCAGGGATCATGACTGGGTGTTTCTACAGGTAACATCCGTCTGTCAGGTTCTCAGTGTACTTCTCCTGGTCATCGTTAACTGGAGAAGTTTACAGCAGCAACACACTGAGGCTGACGGGGTGTTTTGTTTCTCAATATCATAACGTAATCCTCTCCCCTCACCTTACACTCTCTCTCTCTCTCTCTCTCTCTCTCTCTCTCTCTCTCTCTCTCTCTCTCTCTCTCTCTCTCCTCTCTCTCTCTCTCTCTTTCTCTCTCTCTCTCCTACTACTACTACGTCTTCTTCTTCTTCTTCTTCTTCTTCTATTCATTTTTGTGCCCTTTTTCTTTTTCTAAATTTTTCTTCCTTTTCCTTTTCACTTTTCGTACATAACATCTTGTTCTCCGCATACCCATCACCTTACCTCTCCTTTCCTCTCTCCTCCCTTCCCTCTCTTCTCCCTCTCACCAACCCCTTCCCCGGGACAGTAATAACCTCTAGAGCAAGTGCCACCATAGTAAGCCTGGGTCACACCAAGGTTGGCTGGTCCAGTATATTCCATCCACGTAGAGATTCGCTTCCCAGTATCTCGTCATTAACTACCTCCTCCTTCAGGTGATGACCCTCGCCCACATGTCCCTAAGAGTGCCCTTGCTGGAGACTAGGAGCCCCTTCCTGTGAGGCAGCAAAGTGACCTCTTCCTTTTCAGCACCCGCTCCCCACCCAACCTACACTTGCTGCAACTCCGTAACACAGGATGAGTAAGTACCTTTCAGCGCATCTTTGAAGGTCGGTTCTGGCACGTCTGTACTTGTTTTATAACTAGTTTATGGTTTGTAGAAAGCGCGATGCTAGCTGGTGAATGGCAGTGGGTTTACGATTTGTAAAAATAGCGATGGTGGTTAGTGAACAGCAGTGGGTTTATGGTTTGTGCTGGTGGTGTTTTAATGGTACTGGTTTTTTGGTTCAAGGTGTGTAACTCGTAACGATTCTATGAGGCACATTACATGGACATTTCCTTCACTCTTCGTGCGTTACTGAAGTGTGTATGAGACACTGGAAGGTTAGGACATACTGTTGCTATTCTTTCAGCTCTGCGTAGGACGCTCTCAAAGCAGGAGGTACACAGACCAGCTGTAGGAGGAAGGAAGTCAACAGATCAGCTGGTCTTGCCAATCATAACAAACTTCTCGCTCAACCGGCGGTTCTCAGGGCGCTTGACCAGGCGAGGAAAATGAAGATAAATGGTTTTCGTTTGTGTCCAGTTGGTCGTGTGGTAAAACTGAAGGGTAAATTTCATGCCCGCCAACACAGGACATTAGTCACTGTTGACGCCAGACCAGGAGCTGTGAACGAAAAAAAAAAGTAATTGAAGAGGCGCAACTGGTGCCTTACTAAACGTTGAAAAGTTGGACAGGTCTGGACGGTATTCTTGCAGCTGCACTACACTGCACTATCATGTACTTTGAGGAAACTTAATCGCCTCTATGGTCTTAGGGTATTCGCGCTCCAGGAGAATGACGCCTCTCTAAACCTCTCTAACCGCGAACCAACGGGCAGGCAAAATACTCCATAATATAGGGGTAAAACGTCACCTACAACCTAAATACGATAAGCTTGATAAGAAACCTGAACTAGTACTACTACAACAGTCTGCTACGAAACTTGAAGAACAGGATAAAATCATGATTAACAACGCTGATCTCCAGAATAATTGCGGGATGAAAGTACGCAAAAATGATACCACAAAGACACTTTCTATTTAACCCCTGACATTCGAAACGTAGTAGAACAACTTAGGAAAAACGATATCATCATAGTTAGGAGAGATGATAACTCACACATCTACGTACTTCTTGACAAGACAGACATCATAAATATACATCATCATTCTAAAGGACAGCACCCAGGTATCGCCCCATCACTTGACACCCCCAACCGAAGCTCTGAAAGGAGGGGTTAAAAATAGAAAACTACCGCCATTACTGGCACTGAACAGCTTCACGCCTCGATAACCATCGGATGATACACTCCCTGGGTTATTCATAGGGATGTCAAAACCCACAAAAATGCCAACCCACTTCGTCCTATAATTTCCTAGGGCAACAACTCCCACTTAATTGCCAAACACATTTTCTTTTTTTTTTTCTGAGGAGGATCCAGTCTTAGATCAAAGTCCAAATCAAGGCCGGGCCTTAACTGAAATACAAAGAGCTTAATGAAAGGGTAAAATAAGAGACAATTGAAAGTATTTACGAATCTTGTAGGAAGTGAAAACTTGTCTTTTAAATAGTACTAAGTCATAGGAATTGTGAGAATCCGCAGAAGAGTTCTAAAGCTGCGAGGTGTAGGGAAAGAAACAATTATCAAAACGGCCCACTCTTCCAAGGAGAAGGAAGAGTTCTGGTTTTTGAACAGAAACGGAACAGATGAGTAAGCACAGGTGCAAGTTAAGAGGCACACACTTTCAGTCCACGGAGACTGATGCTATTAGGACCATAAGCCTTGCTTGTGTCCAGAGAGAGAAGCTCTTTTCAGACAGTTCGAAAAGAGATTTCGGAAGGGGTATGGAATTCGTAAGAAGAGCATCAGGAGGCGAAGGAATGTTAGAGAAATGGGAACCAAAGCGAGTTAATGTGTCTACAAGAGAGACAGCTGTAGTACCGTCACAAAGGACATGTGAAGGAAAGGTGAAACGATAGTTATTAGCCATGCTCCTAGCTAAAGACCAGAAAGACCTATTACTAGATGACGAGGAAAGGTTATCGCACTTCCTTTGAATAAAGGAACGCCTCGCCTTACTGTTAACGGTTAACATACTTGCAATGATTACGGGCAGTGTTAAAAGCTAAATGGGAGTCAGAGGGAGAGTTTCTCCAAGCCTGATATGCTTGATCCTTTGCTTGAATGACTTCAGAACAGGAACGGTTGAACCATGGATTGGAAGAAGAGGTCGTCTTGGAGAGAGAGGGGATAAATGCTTCCAATCCCGCAAAAAAATTGGCCACTGCTATGCGCTTGGTGGAGACAGAAGCATCATCACATAAGAGACAATAATTTACCCAAAGAAAGCCAGAAAAGAATTTCGTAAGTTATAGCAGTCAGTTCTGTTGAGGTCCAATATATATATTTTGGAAGGGGTTGCTGAAGGGGGAAGTGCCGTTAGAATAGCTGCTTAATGAGAGAGTGATCAGATGAGCCAACTGGGGGCGAGACTGTATGTATAATTACAGCGCGAAGGATTAGAGGTAAAAAACATCCTTAATATTATGAGTGTGATCACACCGGTCAGGAATACGGATGGGATGGGAGGTAATGCTGTAAAACATTGAGAATGGAAAACGTGAGGGCTTCAATCCCCTCCACCATCCGAATGGAAGGAATTCAACCATTCCCAAAGATGAACGTTGAAATCCCCGAGGGAAATGATATCAGCCTGCGAGTAAGAGGATGCCACAGTCATATGGCAGAAGTTTAGATAGTCGAAGAAAGATAAGAAAAATTGTAGAATTCAGAGAGCTACATAACATCAAAGTTTGAGGATTCAAAGTCCTCGAGGCGTGCAACCGGTGTGTTGATGTTAGAATAAATACATACACCACCTTTGAACCGGAACCCCAAGCAAAACACAGCCAAGTTTTCGCTCACCTTCCATCCCTTCCCTTCAGTATAACCTTAGTTCTTTCCTCTCTTCTCCAGCAGTACTTCGGCCTCCTTCCTCATCATACACTGAGTCATGTGTCCACCTTCCTGCCTGAGGCCTGGACCCGGATACGTTCTGTATTACCTCAGCCAACGTCTTACCACTTGCCAAAGAACGAAATGACCCGTCGTCTTACTGATCACTGCGGTTAGGGAACACAATGGACGTACAAAATTAATCATTAAGGGATATCTATAACAATGCTGACATACTCTCCCCTCCTCCTAAATACCCTAACACACTTTTTTCTCCCTCAGTGTACGAAGACACACTCTTCCCATCCCTTGACACCCTCTTCCTGATGTACCCTAACACAGTCTTCCCTCTTCCTGTGTACCCTGACACACTCTAGCTTCTCCTAGTGTATCTGGATACTCTCTTCCCTCCCACACTGTTCCATGATACACTCTTCCTTCCCTCAGTGTACCTTAACAATCTCTTCCTACTTCCAGTGTACGCAAACACATTCATCACTCCCCAGGGTGTCCTGATATAATCAAAGGCTCCTCCAGTGTACCATGTCACAGTCATTCCTCCCCCAGTGTACCGTGACACACGCATCCTTCCCCAGGTGTAACCTGACACACTCATCCCCCAGCACTCCCATCCCTACCCCTTTGTACCCTGACACACTCTATTCCTTCCCATGGTACCTTATCGCACTCTCTTCTCCCCAAGTGTACCCTGACATACTCTTCTTTCCCACAGTGTACCTCAACACACTCTTCTCTCCCACATTGTATCTTGACACACTCTTTTCTCCCCTGTGCACCTCAACGTACCGCGACAGACTCTTCCTTCTCCCAGTGTAAGAAGACGTATGACTTAGCCTCAGGGCAACATGTAATTAAGCAGCTAATAAAAGACAGGAAACCGAGCCTCTGAGCTGTAATGGGGAGAGGCGAGTGTTGGAAACACAGGCTAATGAAGGTGGGAATATTACTCACAGGAACAGCGTGGAGCAAGTTCTCTATTGTGGAGTTACTGACAAGAGAAGCGAACGTGGCGACAGGATGTTGTATTTATGGGGAGTCTATAATCATTTCCCTTTCAAATAAAAAAAAGGGAGACTTTGGTCGTATTTTGTTACAAATGAAACTGTTATACATTGTAAAAATAACCTCTAGGTTATATTTCAAAGTATGAAAAACGTGTTTGACTCACGCTTTGGAGGGCTTTCTGTAAACAAAAGTGGAATGTAAATGTATGAAAGCAAATGTTTGAGTTACCATCAATGTTTCACTTAAATATTACGTGCTCTCTGTTCTACACGATTGCCTTCAATAATGGTGATTAGTAAACATGATGATAGAATAACTTTACTCACGTCCCTCTCCTTTTCTTTAATTACTCTGTCTATATCTGTCTGTCTATCTGTTTATGTATCTGTCTCTTCGTCTCTCTTACTTTCTCTATTACTTTCTTTCTTTATAACTTTACACTTACTTACTTCTCTCTTACTTTCTTTCTTTCCTTCTTTTTCTCTCTATCATTTTTCTTTCTTCTTTCAAATAGAGTCATAAATGGACAGCTTAAACACAACTACTAGCTCATCGTATTGACATATACGAAAATCTGATACACAGGAAAAGAATAGACACAATTTTTCCGGATTCTGCAAAAATATTTGATAAAGAAAACATTTAAAAAGTGACAAGTCAAGATATGAAAGAGAAAACCAAAGGAAAATGGTTCATCAATTTCTTTTTTTACCCAGCATAAAATTCAGAGTAATGGGAAATGGAAACAGAACTAAAAAAGATGAACTGTCTGGGGTACTGCAAGAATGTGTTATCTGGGGTACTAAAGCAATTCTGATCGCAATACTCTTCGTAATCATGATCTCAGACATAAATAATGAGGACAGACGTTCTGCCGTAGATACGAGAGTAACTCAAGCAACAGAGGCTGTGGAAGATTAAGTAAACACCACAATGACACCTGGATGGTATGTACAGATGAACAGACGAGATTTTGATGAAATCAAATGAAGAGAAATTTGAAGATATTAGTCATGGGACAGCTAACGCTCCTGCCATGCTTACATACAGAGGCCCAGCAGGAATAGAAATGGGGAGCAAAGGAGATGTCAGAGATGTGAAAATGATCATCAGTGAAAAAATTAAATTAATGGAAGGTATCAAAATTATAGTTATTTCAAACCAAATAATAAGTGGAATGATACTATGAACATTTGTAACGAAAGGCAGACAATTGGTGGTAATGTTGAATGTATATATATACAAGAAGTAAACTCGAATACTAACGTGTTGTACGGCCACCAGTGAAGCCGAGTGATCGAGATCATGGCCTAGAGCATTTGAATGACCATGAACGATAGAAGGAACTAGAACTTTCTGGTCTCGAAGGTCGGAGAGAAAGATACATGATAATATACGCCCATCAAACAGAGGGAATTCAGAACAATGTTCTGAACTTGCAAGTAAACAGGCAAGGGCGAAAGGGGATCATTAAATCAAGAGTAATTCCTGGAAAAATACCAAAAAGGCTCAGCAAGGAAGTTGGAACGGCTACTGAATGCGATACCTGGTGATCTAAGATATATTATCGGGTGACTACTTACATATTCAACAGATTAGACTCACGGTTGAAGACAATATGGAATAGTAGCTATTCCATAATAGCACAGTAGCGGCTGAAAAATACAATAACGTTATACAACAAGCAAGATGAGTGAAGGGACGAGGCGAGACGGTCCAGAGAAACGTCCCTAGTCAATACACGTCAAGTTGTGAGCGCAACGCGCTAACTTAGCCACTACAGCAAAAACTCATCGTAGGTGCTCGTAGGTAGGCAGGCATTCTCTCTCTCTCTCTCTCTCTCTCTCTCTCTCTCTCTCTCTCTCTCTCTCTCTCTCTCTCTCTCTCTCTATACAGTACGACTGTTTACCCGTAAACTTACATTTATAGGAGTATAGGAGTAGGATTGGATAATCTTCCCTTTATACCACACCAGTTCATAATCACCGCCATCAAAAATCATGTAGACAGATACAAGTCATACACGACAATTCTTAATGACAATATCAACACAAGAAAAACTTAAACAAATGTTGGTAAATACATTAGGTTTACTAAACCTCACTTTTATGGATATGCTTCTCTCAACTTCAGCAAACAGATCATAAGATTACTTTCTAAGTATCATTCATACACCTCACTCAGGATTTTACATTCACACACACACACACACGGGACTGTATCATTGCGTATATGTCGGTAGCATTACAAGACACTTTCAAGAAGATGAGTAAGCACCACAGTTGGTTTTGTAGAACTGACTACCTCATGCCAAACCCACCTCACTCTATCATTAGGGAACATTGCCACCAGTGTAATCATAAAGTACTCTCCGGTAACTTCTCAATAATAGATCTTGTATACAGCTGTTGGGAAAGGTTCTATGAAATTTGCATGGAGTAAGGACATGGGGATCTTCAACCTTCAGAACTGAGGGAAGGTTATGAAAGAGGGAAGTTTGAGTCAATGGAAGATATCGAACAGCGAAGGTGCTTCGCCATGAGCTTTGTGGAAGATAGGTGGTACGCATGAGCCAGCATTCATATGGTACAAGAAAGCAACGACTGAGTATGATAGGATGAGAAAGGAGGAACAGAGAAACTTTGAAGACGATACTGTAGACATGGCAGGGGATAATCCAAAGCGTTTCCATGAATTCACTGCAAGTAAATTGTCAGCAAAAGGGTATCTGATCGGGCTAAGTGATTCGGAGTGTAGTTATAAAGGATGGTGTATAGATACGCGAGGAAGCGAATGTCAAGCTCAAAAGTGTTTACACAGAGGAAAAATCCACAGGTCCACTACCGCTGAGGTGGATGAAGGAGGAGGTGAAAAAAAAAAAATGCCTTGAATAAAATCTCTTTCTTCAGTCAAGGATTTTCGCCTCTTCTTCGTGTTGGGGTCGACAGCCATGAAACGTGCTAGGCAAGTTTAGATCATGCAGAGAAGTTCATGGAGTCAGAGATCAAAAACGCTGAGAATGCACAGTTTACGCTGATGTTTTCTCACCAATGTGAATAATCAGAGGCGATGCACTGGATGCAGATTGCCACTTGCCAAATACTGTGCATAGGAGAAGTTTGTGATCTGAGCCATTTCTACCATTACACCAGGGCAGAAGATCCCTCGAAGTATACTTGTATTTAAGGTTATGAAATAGGTATATTATTGTTAGAGCTCATCCAGACTGGAACAGTGTCTCTTTCCTTACATTCTTAACCGTTAGTGAATTTTGTGATCTGGTTACTTCTGGCTATTCTGAATACATGATTGTGAGATTTTATGGTTATTACTTGGCTATAGCTCAGCCAATATTCATGAAATCTCGCACAAAAAATGTCTTCTACCATATCCACATGAACCTCATGAAAATTTTGTGTCCTTTTTTTTTCATCTGTGAAGCTTAGACGTTACCAAAAACATTTTTTTTTTTGGCCAGATGTCTATCATATTTCAACCGCAAAAGACATTTTGAACAGCTCCGTGCAATGGTGTGAATACGGAAAGAAAAACCTAGTATCTTGTCTCAGCCTTTATCTTGCCTCATCTTGTATCTTGCCTCAACCTGGGCATTGCTTCACCCTGTATCTTAACTCAGCCTGGTTCTTGTCTCATCTTCAATCGTGCCTCAGCCTTGGTCTTGCCTCAGCCTTGGTCTTGCCTCAGCCTGGGTCTTGCCTCAGCCTTGGTCTTGCCTCAGTCTGGGTTTTGCCGCAGCTTTGGTCTTGCCTCAGCCTTGGTCTTGCCTCAACCTGGGTCTTGCAACACCCTGTACCTTGCCTCACCTTAAGTCTTACCGCACCCTGTATCTTGCCTCACCCTGGGTTATGCTTCATCCTGAGCTTTGCTTCACTCTGTCTTGTCTTCAACTATATCTTACCTCACTTGGTTTATTTCCTTGGTCTTTCCTCGTCGTATCTTGAATGACCCTTTCTTGCCTCACGATCATTTGCCTTACTCTGGACCCTGACTTACCCTATGCTTACCTCACCCAGTTTTCTCCCACTCTATGTCTTGCTTCATCCTGTGAATCTCACTTCAATCTGTATATTACATAACCCAGAATCTTGCTTCATTCTGTGTTTTCTCTCACCCTGAGTCGTGCGTCACACTGGGTCTAGCCTCAACCTGTGTCTTGCCTCACATTGTGGCTTGTCGAGGCATGGTATAATCCCCAGATACTCAGTAACTGCTGCTGTATAAGGTGTATGGTCGGCCGAATCAATGTGCCAAAACCCGACAAGTATTTGGTTAGTCAAAAGATTTGGTAACGGTGTCAAATCCTCATCTCCCAGCGTCCTACACAGCCCGACCTCACCAAATGAGGCCTCCCCTACCTCCGTCCTGCCACTCCTGCTCACCTCATTCCTCCTCTCCCGTCTCAGCTTAAGAGGAAAGCCTTTTCATGTTCGACTCCTTCAGTACTATCTATAGCGAAGAAGGTATCAGTAACAACGATACCCAGCGACCCCAACGTTCACCATCACGATATGAAACAACGACTTAGCCAATGAATCTAACTCACCAACATTTGGTGACTAACTCACCAACATATATATATATATATATATATATATATATATATATATATATATATATATATATATATATATATATATATATATATATATTTTTTTTTTTTTTTTTTTTTTTTTTTTGCCGCTGTCTCCCGCGTTTGCGAGGTAGCGCAAGGAAACAGACGAAAGAAATGGCCCAACCCACCCTCATACACATGTATATACATACGTCCATACACGCAAATATACATACCTACACAGCTTTCCATGGTTTACCCCAGACGCTTCACATGCCTTGATTCAATCCGCTGACAGCACGTCAACCCCGGTATACCACATCGCTCCAATTCACTCTATTCCTTGCCCTCCTTTCACCCTCCTGCATGTTCAGGCCCCGATCACACAAAATCTTTTTCACTCCATCTTTCCATCTCCAATTTGGTCTCCCTCTTCTCCTCGTTCCCTCCACCTCCGACACATATATCCTCTTGGTCAATCTTTCCTCACTCATTCTCTCCATGTGCCCAAACCATTTCAAAACACCCTCTTCTGCTCTCTCAACCACGCTCTTTTTATTTCCACACATCTCTCTTACCCTTACGTTACTTACTCGATCAAACCACCTCACACCACACATTGTCCTCAAACATCTCATTTCCAGCACATCCATCCTCCTGCGCACAACTCTATCCATAGCCCACGCCTCGCAACCATACAACATTGTTGGAACCACTATTCCTTCAAACATACCCATTTTTGCTTTCCGAGATAATGTTCTCGACTTCCACACATTCTTCAAGGCTCCCAGAATTTTCGCCCCCTCCCCCACCCTATGATCCACTTCCGCTTCCATGGTTCCATCCGCTGCCAGATCCACTCCCAGATATCTAAAACACTTCACTTTACTTTCTTACTATACTTAGTCGCTGTCTCCCGCGTTAGCGAGGTAGCGCAAGGAAACCTACGAAAGAATGGCCCAACCCACCCACATACACATGTATATACATAAACGCCCACACACGCACATATACATACCTAAACATTTCAACGTATACATATATATACATACACAGACATATACATATATGCACATGTACATATTCATACTTGCTACCTTCATCCATCCTGTCGCCATTTCGCCACACATGAAATAGCAACCCCCTCCCCCCGCGTGTGTGCGAGGCAGCGCTAGGAAAAGACAACAAAGGCCACATTCGTTCACACTCAGTCTCTAGCTGTCATGTGTAATGCACCGAGACCACAGCTCCCTTTCCACATCCAGGACCTACAAACTTTCCACGGTTTACCCCACACGCTCCACATGCCTTGGTTCAATCTAACTGACAGCTCGTCGACCTCGGTATACCACATCGTTCCAACTCACTCTATTCATTGCACGCCTTTCACCCCCTGTATGTTCAGGCCCCGATCACTCAAAATCTTTCACTCCATCCTGCCACCTCCAATTTGGTGTCCCACTTCTCCTCGTTCCCTCTACTTTTGACACACTGATCCTCTTTGTCTATCTTTCCTCAATCATTCTCTCCATGTGACCAAACCATTTCAACACACCCTCAGCGAATACAACAGAGACTGCCGGACAGAAAACAAACTAAGGTACTGATGAAATACTAAGAAAAAAAGATAGAATATCATGAGTAAGTCACACTGATCATGAAGCAGCTGAGACATAAAACACTAAAGCATAAGACTTACAAGCCTATTTGTTGTGTTATGAAATGAACATACACTACGATATCTGGAGGAGACGTTGATAATCCTACGTCACATTCATGTTAAAGCTGAGCAGCTCGGGTGAGATGGAACACTTCCATCTTCCCTACACTTAGATAACACTGAGGGAACGAATGATTTAGTAGGGGAAAGAGGTGAAGACAAAGGCTCAGACAGTGAGCTGAAAGTAAGAAGAGGGAGAACTGTAGTAAGCAAGTGGAGGAGGGCGGTGCTGATCGTGTTGAAAGGGACATTCAGATCTGGTATGGTAAAAATGGAACACAACAGCGGATTGCCGCCATTAACTCCAGTGGTTGTTAGAAGGGTAGGTGGGGGAGTGGCAGGAGACGTGGGTTGGGGATAAGCCGTTATAAGTCGAGAGGGGAAGAAGTGTAGGTTAGGACGGAAATAGATGTGTGTGATGGGGTAGGCATAGGGTGATGTGGGAGAGTAAGGGCGGGATATGTGGGAGGGGAAATGTAGGAGAGGGATAAAGGATGATGGGAGAAGGGGGAAGGGGCACAAGGAAGGAGAAGACGGGCTAATCGAATCAAAAACTGTTATCCGTGGCAAGAACAATTGTCTTAGCTACTCATACAGTATCCGTTACGGGTAGCGTAGACCTGGCTGAGCCATCACATGTTACAGGATTTCCCACACACTTCTGTATGGTGAATCTTCCCTCAGTTACAGCCAGCACTCCGAACCTGTACAAATGGATTCAACCCCCACACGTTGCAAGTGACGTGGCCGCATGCGGCGCCCTCGCAAAATGTTCTACCGGGAGCATCTTGTCTGACTTGGTCGCCAGCAGTGTCGTTCGCCGTGAGTGGTGGTGGTGGAGGAGGTTTTTCTCAGAACATAACGCTTTCCTGTGATTCCAGATCCTCGCTCACCTAACGCAGTGCAAACCTAAGCCTTTTCATACGGCGTCTCTCGTTCAGCACTGACTTTTTGATCGCGGGTGTTGTATGAGGCACGCTAGCTTTATGAAGACTATGTAGTTCCGCGCTGTAGAACTAGACCGTGGGAGTTGAAGGTGATCCCGGACGGTTACAGCAATAGAATAGGGATTTTCTACCACCATCGCGAGGATCTGTTAGTCATCTGCAGGTGTGGTGGTCCTAGGAAGACCCCTGACCTCGGACCATCGCGTAGATTCCCCTCTTCGTCCCATCTTCGACACCGCTCGTTAACTGTGACACACCAAGTTCTCTTTGTTACGGCAGCAGCAGCAAAGAACCAGGCCTGTCTCTTCCCCATAACTGTCTCTCTGAGGGTGAATTCTGCGTGTAGCTGATACATCTGGGTTGTTGTTCTTAAACCTGATGCTATTCTGTTATGTTCTGATACCAGAGAGTGGCAGGAGTTCCCGTAAATACCTCGGTATGGGTGATAAATGAAACAACGCTGCCTCGACCACCGGGTTAAAGCCATCATGGTTAGGTGAGGGAGTGAGGAAAGAGGGTCTGCAGATGGCAAGGGCAGTGATGGATGGTGGTAGTGATAGTTACATTTCGGTTTTTTCATATCTTTCATTTTCTTAAATTGCAGTCATTAATGTGAAAAAAATATGGAAATATTGCTTCTAGCGTAAAAGGGCAACTCCGCAGCCACCGTACGACAACTGCTGTGGAATACCTGTGTTCAGCCACCGTACGACAACTGCTGAGGAATACGTGTGTTCAGCCACCGTACGACAACTGCTGAGGAATATATGTGTTCAGCCACCGTACGACAACTGCTGTGGAATACGTGTGTTCAGATTTAGATTTAAATCATCATAACAGGAGCCACTTATATATCTTCATAAATCATATTTTACCAAGGTGTTTTTGTTATGTATGATGTTGTTCAGTTTCACACGAATAATGTATTCTGTCACTGTTTTAAGCGTAAAGAATATGTTACAAGTATCTTAACACACATGGTATACCTTCCTTTAACGTCATTACTGAATATGTTGTACTACCCTGTAGCATTCAGGTCCATGCGAATTTATGAGGCCGACTGTCCTATACGGTACATGGAAGAACCCATACTATTACTACTTCATATCAATTTTCACTTATTTTCACATGGATTTAATCCATCTCAAAGGATTCTTTATATACTTCAGTTGAGGTAAGGAAAATCTAAAAAAAGAAAAAACTCATAATATCAATCCATATATTTTCTAGATACTAAAGAACAACACTGTTCATGGCATTAGGGTGACCAGACAAAACACACAACTGATTTCAGCATCATTTTTTCTCTTATCTTGAATGATGTCATGTGCTTTCGCCTGATTTATGCCAAACAAGTGCAGTAGCGTATTCAACTATCCGTTCGTCTGCTTGTGTGGTTTGGTAATATAATGGTCTCGTTCCTCAGTGGTTATGATCTGGTGAACTGCTCAGTCGACGGTGCAGTAATTCTGGGAGACTCGTCTTAACATATCAGGGACGTATGATAGACACTGCCGGGAGACATCGTGTATAATGTTACCGCCTTAGCCCTCAGGATATAATCTCGTGAAAGCAATGTAATCCACCATGACTCGGCTTTTACAATCGTGATAAGAGCTAACGATCCAAATGTAGCCATGTGGCATTATCTAAACTCAGAATCACCGCTTCATAAACACTATTTGATTATCTTAAGAGATGATCATAACTGGAGGGAATTACCTTTTCCCTGTGAAGCCAGTGGCGAAGGCAAGGGGAGCATAATGTGAGTGTGGGGTGCCGCTTACCCTCAGGTCAGTCGTTGTGGTGTACAGCCACAGATGAAACACAAGCCGGGGATCCTACATCCTGTGGCCGGTGCTCTCCTGAGGATGTGTGGAGGACAGTGTTCCTGAGATATGAGGCGCCTCTCACACCCTCACTCTGTGTCCCAGCAGCCGAGGCATTCACCACGCCAGGCGCCTCTCACACCCTCACTCTGTGTCCCAGCAGCTGAGGCACTCACCACGCCAGGCACCTCTCACACCCTCACTATGTGTCCCAGCAGCTGAGGCATTCACCACGCCAGGCACCTCTCACACCCTCACTATGTGTCCCAGCAGCTGAGGCACTCACCACGCCAGGCTCCTCTCACATCCTCACTCTCGATCCCCTGGATTACCTTCAAACATTCTTCAATATGCAAAGGGGAAGACAGTAATCGCTTTTCGACAGCTTTATCAGTTCTTTTAACACAGCTCATCCTCTTCGTCCATGTCACCACTCGGGAATTACGACCTAATGTCTCTTTTGTCATACCAGTTAATTAAGGAAACGAGTCATGATTCTTTTCTCTGATTTTAGCTAGCGGATGATTAACGTCTCTTATGTATCACAAATCTACTCAGTATACGAGTAGGAAGATGTGATAGAGAATACTGATTAATTCCTGCCTGTAGCTTACTTCTACGTTCCCATTGAGAGCATATCGTCTGCAGCCTCTCTTCCTGCATCATCATCAATTCATTTGCATAAATTTCTTAAGCCTCTGGCTCGATTACGGTTACGTGGAAATTGTATAAAATATCTGGCAAATATTAAAACTAAAGAGTAGTTTTATTCGCAATCTCAAACTGGGCTTTATGTTGTAAGACGTCAGCACTTTAGATGGATCATTATTATCAAACTCGAGTAATGACATCTTACTAAGACATGATCCTAGAGAATGTTAGTCTTATAGCTGCAGTTAGAATGCACTCGGGGGGTCCAGAAGTTTATAGCTATTTGGATAAAGCACCAAAGTTGCGCTTTAAATGGTTCAGATCTAATGTTGATGAATGTAAAGTGGTCAGTATAGGACGATGCTATTTTGATAAGATGCTAAAGTTCCTGGCATTACAGTTTAGGAATATATCACGTCATAATACAGTTATATCATCTCTTAATATGATTATACCACCTTATAGTACAGTTATGTAATCTTGTGACGTAATTACATCACCTTATCGTAGGGTTATATCACCATGTGATATATTCATACCATCTCATGACACAGTTATACTCTCTTATATCTCCTCGTGATATATTCATACCATCTCATGACACAGTTATACTCTCTTATATCTCCTCGTGATATATTCATACCATCTCATGACACAGTTATACTCTCTTATATCTCCTCGTGATATATTCATGTTATCTCATGATACAGTTATATTACCTTATGATATAAACATACCTCGTCACGATACACTTAAATCACTTCCATCACCTTACGATTATAATCATATCACCTCATGATACAGGTATATCATCTTACCTTTATATCACCTCATGATTTCATCACCTCATGATGATCATCATACCACCTCATGATACAATTCTTCAGCCATGTGTGCAGGTCCCCCATGTCCTCCTGACCATCCCTGGTGAGTGGTCTATATCCCTCATGATGGCCCCGCCTTACGCCTGTTGTTGACCATCAGGTGCTCGTCTGTCCCAGACTAACCACAGTCCTCAGTGTATCCACATCTTCCTTCCTCAAACTACAAGTTTTCCCTCTCACAAATTCTACATCCCCCTGTACTTTTTTGGACTATCGTCAGGTGTTCAGTCTTAACACGTCCCTGTGTTGCTCTCTCATTCTGTCTCTTTTACACACACACACACACACACACACTACTCTCTCCTTCTTCATCATAATCATCAACTTTTTTTCCTCTTCTTCTTCTTCTTCTTCTTCTTCTTCTTCTTCTTCTTCTTCTTCTTCCTCTTTAGTTGTTGTTGTTGTTGTTGTTCTTTTTCTTCTTCTTCTTCTTCTTCTTCTTCTTCTTCTTCTTCTCCACCCTCGGTTCCATTCATCTTTTCCCTCTCTTGCTTACATACTCACAATGTCCTTTGTGTTCCGTCTCTCAGACTCCTCCTATACCTGTGCCATCCATCATCGCTTACTCACTCTATCTCCACTCGCACTCTCCTGACTCACTCTATCTCCACTCGCATTCTCCTGACTCACTCTCTCTCCACTCGCACTCTCCTGACTCACTCTATCTCCACTCGCATTCTCCTGACTCACTCTATCTCCACTCGCACTCTCCTGACTCACTCTATCTCCACTCGCATTCTCCTAACTCACTCTATCTCCACTCGCACTCTCCTGACTCTATCTCCACTCGCACTCTCCAGACTCACACCCACCGCCACTCAGATCACCCACACAGACACACTCCAGTCGTAACCCTGCGGTTCACACGATGCTGTCTGAGTGATCTGACACTACATTCTCCGTCTACCAGTTGCCACCATCTACCTTCCTCATGGCGATCTCAGTTTTGCTCCGACTGTCCTTAATGACGCTTATCTCCGCTGGAGTCGTATATGGAGAGTTCCATGACTTCCGTGGACCTAGTAGTATCTAGCTCAGCTAACCTCGTATATGGTGGGGTTAAATCCCATGATTCACGTGATCCTAATGGTATTTAACTCCCCTGATGCTATATACGGTGGGGTTAAGTTCCATGATCCACGTAATCCTAATGGTATTCAACTCCCCTGATGTTGTATACGGTGGGGTTAAGTTCCATGACTCACGTGATCCTATAAACTTCATTATGTGGTGAGGATATGTCCCATGTCCCATGACGTACGCAACCCTGCTACCAGTGCGTCCCATCTGGGGGTAGCAACTTGCACACAAGAGTGGGTGGGTTACATGCAGGATGGTATTTACGTTTACAGGCGCTGCCTTGAGACTGCGCTCCACGAGGGAATCAGAGTAAAGCAAGCTCCCTTGAAGCGAGGAGATCCTCGGCGACTTCGTGCTCTTTTCCGTTCGCTGACGATATCAAATGGAGAAAAGATCGGGACATCGGTGATAAGGTTTCATACTTGGGAGCGATGAACTTTAACGAAGGTGATAACTATAATTGATAATCGATAAAAAAGATATTTGTGTAACTTCGAACTTATAATGGTAACTGAAGTCCTTTAGCTACTTAACTGCTCCCATACTATTATAGTCATCATCCCTTACATTTGTCTGTCATCATCACTTCCATCATCATCATCAGTATCATCACAACATTACCATCATTTTCACTATCACCACTTTTACCACACCATCCACATCTCAACCATCACCACAATCACCTACGCTACGATAATCTTCACCATAACCATTGGCACCACTTACGTGACTACCATTTGCACCATCATCCGAAAATCACTATCATCTCCATTACTGTCACCATCATCTGGAAATCACCATCATCATCTCCAACCACAACTCTATCTGCATCTTCACCACTCTTGTCATCCCTACACCAACACTGATATCAAACCCAACATATCCATCGTCTCCACCACTAATTCTCTCACACTGAACAATCACCATCACCATCATCTCCACCACCACTCCCCTCACTCACTCACCACCACCACTAGCCTGCCCACCCACCACCGTGTCACATGAAAGTTTCAAGCGGTAATGCTGGCCTCACGTCTGCCTGCGTTAATGTGGCATAACACTATCAGGCAGATGGCCTTCCCAGCGCTCGGGAAGAGGAGGAAGATGGATCTAAATTCTCAAAATTTGAGAATGACGACGAATTTCGTTCGCCCGTTGCTTAAAAAGGGAAGTTCTCTACTGCGTCTTACTGCACGGGTAATGAAGGGATGGAAGACGCGACGCTGGTGTGATATTGTCTGTTGGTGTCATTACCGGTGGAGCTTCCCCTGCTGTGGCAACTGTTGATTCTACTGCTTGTCTGTCCATCCCTCAATCTGTCCGTCTGTATATATGCATGTTACTTCTGGCACCAACTTGGTTGCCCTCCTGTGGACCTTTTCTGTTAGTTCTAATCGTTTCTTCAGGTGTGGTGACCAAACTTTATTGTTTTTATGTAGGAAGAGAAGAGCTTGTGAAATATTTCTTTGTTCATGCACATAAATGAAATTTCAACATTTCTCTCAAGATGGGCCTTTGATGACTAGTTAGGAAGGACGTCAACTGCCAACTGAAGATTATTTCCTGAAGGACGACATTCATATCGAGGTCTCTCTCTCACTGCGTCCTATCTTCATCATTTGACATTTTCCCAGGTTGAATTTCGCCATCCATGTATCAGACCAGCTTTGAGGTTCGTCTCGGACATCTTGTCAGTTAATTGGCTTTTTACTTCCCTCATGACTTTGGCATGATTTGCAAGCATGTTCAAGTGGGATTCATGACCTTGGCATGATTCGCAAGCACATTCAAGTAGGATTCTATTCCTTTTGGCAAGTCTTGAACATAGATCAAGAAAAAGCAATAGTCACAGAACAGAATCCTGTGGCACGACGCAGGTGACCTCAACCCATCTTGAGAAAGATGCGTCCTTTTGACTCTTCGACTAAGGTGATTCATCGATCAAGTAGTCTGCCACTTATTTCAACCTTGATATCTATCTTTACTACCTGCTTCTAATGTGGTAAAGTGTCAAATGCTTTCGGCAGTTCGAATATAGAAAATCCACACAGCCATCGCATTTGTCTAAATTGGAACTCACACTCGAGAAGCATAGAAGGTTTGTTACACATGCCCTTCTTTCCCTGTGTTGCCTATTGCTTGTGTAGATTTAACCCACTTGTTTCCGGATTATCTTTACGTATGCATGAATGTAAATGTATATATGTTATATGTTTATCTATCAACAATTAATCCAGAGTCCTGGTGTTACCCAGGATCTCCTGCCAGGGGCTTTTACGGCCCGAAGCTGCGATACTTCTAGTAGCAGGAAAATGTGAACTCCTTTGGAGTGAAAAGTACTTTGACAAGACTGTACTCCCAATGACACAGCCTTGCCACTCAGTTAGTTTTTCAATCGCGGTGTAACCTCGAGCAGGCAGAGTCCAGTAACACTTATTTGTGTGTGTGTGTGTGTGTGTGTGTGTGTGTGTGTGTGTGTGCTGCCGGGCTTCATCTACATAAGGTTAAACCGCCAGTTAATATAACCTCTGGCGTGGCTGTCACTGGGAGTATGGACTCATCTAGGAAATTCTCACTCCAAAGGAGTCTACATTACCCTACTGCTGGAATATCATAACCCTGGGTTGCAGGAGCATTTAACTCTGTGCAAGTGACGATGATCCACAGCTAATGTCTGGATCATCTGTAGGAACAACAATCACTTGTTGGTACACCCTTGATCTTCAAGCCCTGATCGCTTGTAAACTTATCATGATCAATGTCAGAAGTATTTTCATCAGTGTTTGATCGCCTATCAACCAAGCTCTATTGTCTCTGAGCCATCCTTATCAAAATCTAAATGACAAGGAAAATCTACGTCGTGTGCATCAAGGCATTATCTCCAACAACAGCATTGCCACCAGGACTGAGGGCACGAGACGCAACGAGTCTCGTTGTGCAGTAGACCGTGTGAGTATGGGTTTCGTGGCCCCTTGCGTCAGGACAGACCAATCTGTTGCCTCTCGAATGGCCATCTGAATAGACAACAGTAGTGTCAAGCGTCCAGGCAGGCTATCAACTCACTTCAATTAGTGAGTCGGGCTGTGCTGAGAGACAGGTAGAGTGGACCATTTCAGAGATCTTCTAATAGTATCATTTCATGATACAGATAAATTGCAAATTTTTCGTTCAACTTGTTTTCTCAACTACTGAGGATGAATTTCGCAATACGCAATATAAAAGACTCATTTCTTCACCTCTTAGACGTGATTAAGGATCCAAACTTCATATATTTTAACAACCAGATTAGAACGCACTCACGAACATGGTTATCTTACATGGACATAATTCTCAGAAAAATCGAACCCCGTACCCGATAGAACCGTTAAACTCGTCTGAGCACCAAGAGCGATCTTTGGTCGTCCGTTAAATCAGTGACGCGAAAACCATCGCTCTAGAGAAGCTGAGGATCTTGAGTAGATTCGACTGTCACCAGGATCACACAAGCTCAAGCTGGTAGACAAACAAGGTCAAGATGTAAAGCCTCTCTCTCTCTCTCTCTCTCTCTCTCTCTCTCTCTCTCTCTCTCTCTCTCTCTCTCTCTCTCTCTCTCTCCCTCCGCCTTTCGGTTACAAATAAGGATTATAAAGTTTCCGGTCTTCTATTCTTATTTCCTTCAATGTTTGTAGACAAACACGAGACTCCGCTGCTGAATCAGAAAAGCATTGCGACACAATACATTTCTTACATTTATATGCATCACCTCTGATTTATTGAGGTTCTTCACCCACATAAAAACTTTACTGCCAGACCCTCCAAAATTACCAACACATCTGCTTCACGTGGATCAACATTGTGAGCAAAATCGGTGAGTTCCAGTGGAGAATAGTCAGTTACAGGTAACGAGAAATATAATAAGGCTTGCGTGTTTTTGCTGCGTGTTGTTGAAATCACTGGCTGAAGTGAACGCGATTATCCTTGAGCAAAAGCAAGATGACGTAAAGAGCAGAGGCATGGCATATTCACGAGGTAAAGAAAACTCTGATGATTGTAATAAATCTTTGTTTACACTCATGCGTTGGGAAGAGATCTATTTTTCCCCTTAATGCTGTGGGAGTCATTTATCTTCTACCGTATCATATCCTCTGGAATTCATGGATTTTGCTCAAAATATTGTTCCCCTCCTCCACCCAATGACTCACTTCCACTTCCATGGCTCCATTCGCTGCTAAGTCTACTCCCAGGTGTCTAAAACACTTCACTTTCTCCAATTTTTCTCCATTCAAACTCACATCCCAACTAACTTGTTCCTCAATCCTGCTTAACATAACAACCTTGCTCATATTCACATTTACGAACCCACGTAGGTTCAAAACCAGGGCGTGGCAGGCAACTTATACCAACCCAAAGTATTATAAGACATTGGAAAAAATCAAATCGTATGGCACTGATGGGGTTGTACTTCAACGGATAGATGATTGGTTGACTGGCCGTAACCAGAGAAGTGCTTCATGGCCAAGCCTCAGAATGGGTGTGACGTAACAAGTGGAGTGCCACCAGGATCAGTCTTGGGACCGGCTCTATTTACCATACATACCAAAGATATTGATAATGGGGCTGCATTACAAGATGTCAAATTCGTTGATGATACAAAGCTGGGAAATAAATCTACAAATGACCTTGAACGGCGACAGCTTCAAACTGACACAAACAAACTGATGCCCTGGGCCCATAAGTGGTAAATGAATTGTAATATCGATAAGTGTAAAGTTCTACATATCGTTAGCAAAAACAAAAAGGTGAGCCACAGAGAAAATTCTGTTGAACTGCTAAGGGTAAATGAGGACAAAGACTTGAGCATAATAATCTCTGGTGATCTAAAATTATGTAAGCAGTTCAAAGAAGCAGTGAAAAAGGGCAAACTAAATTCTTGGATTCATAGGTAGAGCTTTCGAAATTAAGTCCTGGGAAATCATTCTAACTATCTATAATTCATCGATTCGTTCCCATCTTGCATACTATGTTCAGTTTGGGTCATCCTACCTAGAAGATGACCGACAGAATGGAGAGAGTACATCATCGAGCTACGTAGATGATCCCCAGGTTGAGGAACAAATCTTACGAGATCAGATCAAACGACTTGAATCTATTCAGCTTAGAAAAGAGAAGGTTGGGAGGTGATCTAATACAAGAATTCAACATGATCAAAGGCTTTGGAAATCTTACTTACAATAATGGAAACACAAACTCGTGGGCAAACGTTTTACCTTGAATGAGGTGAAGTACTTTGTTTTCTTCAACAGTAGTGTTAAGATATGGAACGATATTACAGATACGTTTAAATAGATAAGACTTGCTGAATACTTCGCTTCAAGTCCATGACTTCCATTATTTGCGCCTCCATAGTCACAATGACAATTTGCAGGTCATTCTCTCTGAATCATCTGTATGCCTTCTACGTAACTTTCACAACATTAAGAACATGAGAAGTGAGGACACTGCAAGAGGACTATTGGTCCAGGCTAGGCAGGTCCTGAGTCTGTCCACCCTACAATCTGAACCCATAAACACATCATCCAACCTTCGTTTCAAGCTATCAAAGCCCTAGCTTCCACTACTGTACTTCACAGTTTGTTCCATAAATCTATTACCCTATTCCCGAAGCAATATTTACCCACATCCGTCCTGAATCTAATCTTTTTTTCTAGTCTAAATCCATTATTTCTTGTCCTATCCGGTGGCGCCATTCTAAGAACTTTATTTATGCCCTTCTATCAAAGTTGCCTCGGGACATTTAAAGTTCTTAGTATTAACAATTAAGACAGAGTCAATGACGTTGCGTGTGCCATAATCAGCAGAGGAGTATAGAACTTTAATCTGTCCTCAGGCAACTTTAAAGCTAATGCAAGCTTTAACTGAATCATTATGAGTGAATTGACAAAACACGTAAACAAAAAAAGGATGTTCAAGACACACCCAGCTACCCAGGTCAATCCACGGCACGTGACCCCTCTTAATCACTCTCCCTTTCAACGATTACTACCGGTCAAATCAGACAGTGGTTGGTCTATACTGGGTGGCGCTAGACGGAGGTACTCCGGTGTGATGTTGGGATTAGAATTACTTTGTCAAGTACTGGCACCGGATGAGATTGTCTCCACAAATATCGTGCCACATGTATAGAAAAATTACATGTTAAATAAGATTGTATGAACGCCTACAATATATATATATATATATATATATATATATATATATATATATATATATATATATATATATATATATCTTTTTTTCTTTTTTTTATCATTATCATAATTTGTCGCTGTCTCCCGCGTCAGCGAGGTAGCGCAAGGAAACAGGCGAAAGAAGGGCCCAACCCACCCACATACACATGTATATACATACACGTCCACACACGCACATATACATACCTATACATTTTAACGTATACATATATATTCATACACAGATATATACATACATACACATGTATATAATTCATACTTGCTGCCTTTATTCATTCCTGTCGCCATCCAGCCACCCATGATATAGAATCACCCCCTCCCCCCGCGAGGTAGCGCTAGGAAAGGACACAAGGCCCCATTCGTTCACACTCAGTCTCTAGCTGTCATGTGTAATGCACCAAAACCACAGCTCCCTTTCCACATCCAGGCCCCACAAAACTTTCCATGGTTTACCCCAGACGCGCCTTTCACCCTCCTGCATGGTCAGGCCCCGATCGCTTAAAATCTTTTTCACTCCATCTTTCCACCTCTAATTTGGTCTCCCACTTCTCCTCGTTCCCTCCACCTCTGACACATATATCCTCTTTGTCAATCTTTCCTCACTCATTCCCTCCATGTGACCAAACCATTTCAATACACCCTCTTCTGCTCTTTCAACCACACTCTTTTTTATTACCACACATCTCCCTCATCCTTTCATTACTTACTCGGTCAAACCTCCTCACACCACATATTGTCCTCAAATATCTCATATCCAACACATCCACCCTCCTCCGCACAACCCTATCTATAGCACATGCCTCATAACCATATAACATTGTTGGAAACACTATTCCTTCAAACATACCCATTTTTGCTCTCCGAGATAACGTTCTCGCCTTCCACACATATATGTATATATATATATATGTGTATGTCTGTGTATGTATATGTATGTATACGTTGAAATGTATAGGTAGGTATATGTGCGTGTGTGGGCGTTTATTATGTACATGTGTATGTGGGTGGGTTGGGCCATTCTTTTGTCTGTTTCCTTGCGCTACCTCGCTAACGCGGGAGACAGCGACAAAGTATATTGAAATATATATGAATAAAAAGAAAATATAAACACAGACACATAGCTTCATATATATATATATATATATATATATATATATATATATATATATATATATATATTATTTTTTTTTATTATACTTTGTCGCTGTCTCCCGCGTTTGCGAGGTAGCGCAAGGAAACAGACGAAAGAAATGGCCCAACCCCCCCCCCATACACATGTATATACATACGTCCACACACGCAAATATACATACCTACACAGCTTTCCATGGTTTACCCCAGACGCTTCACATGCCTTGCTTCAATCCAATGACAGCACGTCAACCCCGGTATACCACATCGCTCCAATTCACTCTATTCCTTGCCCTCCTTTCACCCTCCTGCATGTTCAGGCCCCGATCACACAAAATCTTTTTCACTCCATCTTTCCACCTCCAATTTGGTCTCCCTCTTCTCCTTGTTCCCTCCACCTCCGACACATATATCCTCTTGGTCAATCTTTCCTCACTCATCCTCTCCATGTGCCCAAACCACTTCAAAACACCCTCTTCTGCTCTCTCAACCACGCTCTTTTTATTTCCACACATCTCTCTTACCCTTACGTTACTTACTCGATCAAACCACCTCACACAACACATTGTCCTCAAACATCTCATTTCCAGCACATCCATCCTCCTGCGCACAACTCTATCCATAGCCCACGCCTCGCAACCATACAACATTGTTGGAACCACTATTCCTTCAAACATACCCATTTTTGCTTTCCGAGATAATGTTCTCGACTTCCACACATTCTTCAAGGCCCCCAGGATTTTCGCCCCCTCCCCCACCCTATATGGAGCTCTGGTTTCAGTGCATTACACACAACAGTGAGTGAATGTGACGCTGTTTCTCATGTGTGACTGGGTGGCGACAGAAATGGATGAAGGCAGCGAGTATGAATATGTACACGTACATATATATATATATATATATATATATATATATATATATATATATATATATATATATATATATATATACATATATGGGTTGGGCCATTTCTTTCGTCTGTTTCCTTGCGCTACCTCGCAAACGCGGGAGACAGCGACAAAAAAAAAAAAAAAAAAAAAAAAAAAAAAAATATATATATATATATATATATATATATATATATATATATATATATATATATATATATATATATATATATATATATATATATATATATATGTCTGTGTATGAATATGTATGTATACGTTGAAATGTATGGGTATGTATATGTGCGTGTGTGGGTGTTTATGTATACACATATATATGTGGGTGGGTTGGGCCATTCTTTCATGTTTCCTTGCGCTACCTCGCTAACGCGGGAGACAACAACTAAGTATAATGAATAAATGAATATAAAAATAATATATATATATATATATATATATATATATATATATATATATATATATATATATATATATATATATATATATATATATCCATACATACATACATGCATGCGTAAGGACATGAGTTGAATATTGATGGGGGACGGATTCCATGTGCTGTTCGCCACCAGCAATATCCCCTTTACCCATGAGCAATCATTCGAACTCAGGAGGTACGCCATTCCTGATGGAATTCTCGATTTCTTCGCTGATGGAGTCGTATCCGATTGGATTTTGAGCGTTTATATTTATGTCGTTTTGGAGATTTGAAAAAAAAAAGTCAGTACGTCGAATAGGCATGAAATTATAAGTGTATTACTGTCTTCATGTTTATCCAAATATGTGCTTGTACTTTCGCTTTGATTATCAACATACGTGTGTGACCCAATGATGATAATACATTCATATTCTATAAGGATTTTAAGTAACTTAAAAAACACTTTTTTTTTTTTACATAGGTCTTTGTCGAAGTGGCTCCGACGTTCTAAAGAACATGTGACGTTTCAAACTTCCACTTAAACAAATAAAACAAAAGAAACAAGTCCTTAACGTTTTTGACTGGCGGAGGAGGAAACCCTCGAGTGCACAGCATCTCTGTATACCATCATATTTGTGTCATTCTCCTCCCAAAATCTGAGAGAATCCTAATATACCAATGCTTCTGGAACAATTTCAAAATAGTTTCCAATTTGTGTTCTCATTGCAAAAAAAGTCGCAAGCAAAGAATGCGGGGTTATAATTCTGCAGGAACGTCGATTCTCTCTCTCTCTCTCTCTCTCTCTCTCTCTCTCTCTCTCTCTCTCTCTCTCTCTCTCTCTCTCTCTCTCTCTCTCTCTCTCTCTCTCTTCATCTGAACGAAATCGTGAAAGCCCTCCTGACTGTGTTCAACGTAAATATGCTCTATTTTTATGAAAACAGAATACGTAAGATACACGGTGTCATGCGAAAACTAACAGAGGAAATCCCATGGATGGGAAACATGGCAAGGTGGTCTAAGTAGCAGGTAGGGCACGAGGAAGGTGTATCATCACCCACGCTGTCACTATCCATGCGTCTACCGGACCCAAACACCGTAAAACACAAAGACGCACCTGCCCTCGGCAATGTCTGAACTGAAGGTAAAGGGACCCAAGTGGTCGTATACGTTTGGAAACCCGCGTAGAACAATCGAACTACAAGAAACATTAGGTCTGACAGACCCTAAAAGAGTGTCTTAGGATTAAAGACAACTTTCAAAGAGGAGCCAATTGGTAAACCAATTAAAAGCAAAGAATGTCTTCGACCTTGCTCCCACCGTCAACAATGACTCAGTCAACGCCTGCGAGGTACGTGAGGCTATGGCAAATAGCGACCAGACTACCAACCAACGATAGCATGCTCTCGATCCCAAATCACAACAAATTTCCCTAACCAAACACACTTTCCAGAGATACCCTTGTAGGTGGAAACTAAGACGTTCGAGGTAATCAACCGTAACAATAAAGGGATACTGATGGCTTGACGCTGGATACAACCAAGTATAATGGACAGACTCCATTACAAAAGAGACATGATACCTCGCCTATTAGTTACGAGATCTCCTGTGAATGTCTGAGGTTTCCTGACCAATATGAGGAAAGTTGGAATGGAGTGACAGGTTTGTGTCACTGTGGTCCGTTGCTGTTCAGTCAGCCATATTGTCCTCAACTGTGCTCAGGAAGGAAGGTGAAATCAGTGGTTTTCGTTTTCTGTTGTTTTCTTAGGATTTCATCTATTTATCGATACGATGAGTTTGTTTCATAAAAGTAAAAAAAAAAGGCAAGTCTCATATATATTACCCTTTATGTCATTACTACTGCTTTGTTTTCATTTTTCTTAGCTTCGGTGTATCTTAAAGAGATGAGGCCCGCCACTTTTTGAGCATATAATTTCTACTCTGTCTTCCACTGCTTAAAACGAATTAGAAAGGGCTGGAAAAAACAATGATCATTCTTACTGAAATCATATCGAGGAGCCAACGAGCTGGGAGTCACACTCACTCTTCGTTATACATTCAACAGCCGGCCAAACCTAATTTCAAAATGGCCAGTGAACAACATAAGGATTTTTTCCCAAGCTGATGATTCGCTCGAACGATCCCTGAATGCGATCCGTAGGTCGCTTACATCAGTGGTTGGAAGGTCACTTGTATCATTGGCTCGTAGGTCGCTTACATCAGTGGTTGGAAGGTCACTTGCATCATTGGCTCGTAGGTCGCTTACATCAGTGGTTGGAAGGTCACTTGCATCATTGGTTCGTAGGTCGCTTACATCAGTGGTTGGAAGGTCACTTGCATCACTGGCTCGTAGGTCGCTTGCATCAGTGGTTGGTTGGTCACTTGCATCACTGGCTCGTAGGTCGCTTACATCAGTGGTTGGAAGGTCACTTGCATCACTGGCTCGTAGGTCGCTTGCATCAGTGGTTGGTTGGTCACTTGCATCATTGGCTCGTAGGTCGCTTGCATCAATGGTTGGAAGGTCACTTGCATCATTGGCTCGTAGGTCGCTTGCATCAATGGTTGGAAGGTCACTTGTATCATTGGCTCGTAGGTCGCTTACATCAGTGGTTGGAAGGTCACTTGCATCATTGGCTCGTAGGTCGCTTACATCAGTGGTTGGAAGGTCACTTGCATCACTGGCTCGTAGGTCGCTTACATCAGTGGTTGGAAGGTCACTTGCATCATTGGCTCGTAGGTCGCTTACATCAGTGGTTGGAAGGTCACTTGTATCATTGGCTCGTAGGTCGCTTACATCAGTGGTTGGAAGGTCACTTGCATCATTGGCTCGTAGGTCGCTTGCATCAATGGTTGGAAGGTCACTTGCATCATTGGCTCGTAGGTCGCTTGCATCAATGGTTGGAAGGTCACTTGCATCATTGGCTCGTAGGTCGCTTACATCAGTGGTTGGAAGGTCACTTGCATCACTGGCTCGTAGGTCGCTTGCATCATTGGCTAGAAGATCACTTTCATCATTGGCTCGTAGGTCGCTTGCATCATTGGCTAGAAGATCACTTTCATCATTGGCTCGTAGGTCGCTTACATCAGTGGTTGGAAGGTCACTTGCATCACTGGCTCGTAGGTCGCTTACATCAGTGGTTGGAAGGTCACTTGCATCACTGGCTCGTAGGTCGCTTGTATCACTAGTTCGTAGGTCGCTTACATCACTGGGTTGTAGGTCGCTTGTATCACTAGGTTGTAGGTCGGTCTCATCACTAGCTTAAAAATGCTCAGGTGTGTACCAAATTCTTCGTACTATAGTTAATTCTGTAGTACCATTTATTGTAATTACTGATCAAGACTTAAGTAATGTAACTAGCACTATTTTCTTTTTTTTTATTGTGCTATTGCTATATGTCATTTTTCTATGAGGCACCTTTGGAAAATGACTGAAGGAAGACAATCCTTAAAACTCAATGTTAATGAAATAATACGATAAAAGATTGATTCAAGAGATAATGGCAGTTCACTGTGGCCGCGTATAAGACCGAAAAGCTCCTGTATTATCAGGCATAACACAGAGTGAATATCACAGGGGAACGTATTCATAATGCAGTGTGTGGTATGAGGTGTCAGAGAGGAGAGACAAAGAGTATCACAATTCAACACAGTCAGGACAGACAGGTACTGTATTACTGCAGCACAGATAACGTCACGAACTGCGTCATGCCTCTGTCATTACCACCTACCCCAGCTGCCAGCCATGCACTGGTTTACCCTCTAATATGCACTGGCTTACCTTCTAATATGTCGACCTCTTCATAAATATAATAGAGTCGAGATGCAAAAATGTTACTGCTATTGAAAATGTTAACTTGTGTTTGCAAGTACGGTAAAAATACATTGTATCCTTCACTCATTTTATAACTAAACCAGCAGATTCGGACCGTCCGAGCCCTCATCTACGCGATACTAGAGGGTGAGAGTCCTTTGGACTCGGACTTACACTAAGCAGACGCTCCAACAACAAAGCCTTGTTATGTTGCGTCGGAGAAGGTGGAATGGCATTTTTCTGTGGTGAAATTATTCATTCCTACCATTTTTCCCATTTCGTATCTTCAATATGGCCGGCAGAACCTTTCCTCACAGTAATAACATATCTTCCCGAAACTAATTCACCTCAGGAACCAGATATATCTATCCAGCTGAGGAAATGGATGATCATTTTGCAAATATGTATTAGATTTAGTCATCATGCATCTGGCAACTTCCTCGACGTGGCTAAGGACAAGCAACACAAGGACATGACCGCCTTGTTATGGTAGAGACCAAGGTTGGCCAACTCAGATGACGTAGCAGCAGGCACTGTCTAGCAGCCACAGAATTATGTACTGGATACCGGGTGTGCCAGTATTCCTTATTATGATGAGATGATACTAAGTTCTTCAGTTATATTTCTTTTTGATTAACAAGGACTACCAGGAATGTAACTAAAAGCAAAAAGTGGAAGTGAGTAGCGTGTTACTTCAAAATACAGATACTAATAATGATAATGATACTACTACTATTCTACTATCAATACAACTACTACAACGACAACTACTACTACTACTATTACTACTAATCATCATCATCATCATCATCATCATAATAATAACAATAATGATAATAATAATAATAGTAACAATAGTAATCACAATAATAATGAGAATCTTTCCTCATGTTTAACGAGATTTTCGGCAGTTTTTTCTTTCCGCGATTCCCTTGAAGTTAGGCTGGTGCTCTGTGGTGCTCACATGCAACACACTTCACATAAGTGGCTGTCAGTCACACATGCTCGATTTTTGGATGTCACGCGTTTAACTGATGAAGAAATGGACTCACGAAGAAAGGTCGAGCCAAACATGAGAGCTTAACTTTAAAGCTGCTTCCCTAATAACCTGGTATTTGATCATCCTTTGGTACTAATTTCCAGAAAGTAAGAATTCCCTCTATTTTATGGCAAGATCTATCATCTTCTTCCACAAGTTTAAATATTCTCATCTGAGATGCTGCCTCATCAGTAAGTACAGGAGTACAGTAAGTACACAGTAAGTACAGTAAGTACACAGTTTGCCACCACGCTAAAAGGAGGACCATTTACAAAACTGATGTGAGATATTTTCTGTTGCACATCTTGAAATCTTGTCATAACACCATGACACCGTCAGTAGTCCGGCACCAATAATCATTACGCATCATGCGTAACGGTACCATTATTACCAAGACACCATCATTAAAGCGGCACCAGTATTACCAAGACACCATCATTAAAGCGGTACCAGTATTACCAAGACACCATCATTAAAGCGGTACCAGTATTACCAAGACACCATCATTAAAGCGGCACCAGTATTACCATGGCACCATCATTAAAGCGGCACCAGTATTACCGTAGTACCACCAGTAGATCAGCACCAGTATTACTGTCATTTCAATGATAAACCCAGCAGCAGCACTATAGATCTTCATAGCAAAAACAGTGGCAGACATTACCAGTATCAACTCCATACCTGCATAATTCCTCAAAAATCAACCAGGGTCTGGAGGTAACCTATTTTCTTCGTTCCTTACAGAATATGATCTACATGATACATCACTGAAGAAAACGACCCCTCAAAAACCTAGTAGCAGGTTGGTGAGTGGATAGGGTAGTACATGGGTTGGCGTCGTGGATACTCTTTCACGTATGTAAGAAAATGATTGTTTTTTTTCTGTTTTTGTCAGGCGTTATTAAATTCTACATACATCTAATCATATCACATACTGTATAGCTACTTAAGGACGTATTTCCACACTATTCATGCCCGTCATTTATTCATCATTTACATGTTATACTAATTCTATGAATATTATACATACCATTTATGCAATGACACCAAAAGCTCATTCACAATGGCAAATGAATAAACAAACTTATTTCAATCGTAAAGTAGTAGTAGTCTATAGAAAATTTAAGTAGTCATATAATTAAGAGATCTTGCGTTTGTATGTTTTATGCAAACCGTCTGCAGGGCCACAACAGGCGACCTAGGTACCTCAGAATGGCAGGTACCTTAGCCTGGCGTTGAAGGTCATCAAAGACCTGTTTTCAAGGTTTAAATGAAGTAAGAATTCATGCAACACGTAGAGGCCCCAGATTTTGGGTGTAGGTGCTTTAGGATCAGGGGGAAGTTTCAGATTACCTCATGTTATCCTTAGTCTGTTTCGCGACCACCAAAGACTACCAGCTGTTATCCCAAACCTTATAGATTACACATATTCCGGTGCGCTTATTCTCAAATAGGCGACCTACCAACTTCAACTGATTGTGAAGGTACGACTAAAAAGCTGCGAGTTGTCATCTATCATAAATGCTCCAGATCAGCCAACCTTACCGTGGGCAAGACCGCCAACGCCCATCGGGTCATTCTAGGGAAAGCCAATATGGCTTACCAATACGGCGGCATGACACGGAACGGCACATAACCCAAAACGTATGCAACATTGGTTGGAACGCATCATCCAACGCATACATGAAGAGTTGCCTAGACGTCACCACAGGTGGGAACATAGTATGACTCCCTCTGAAACACCTGAAGCATGCTATGAAGCACGGATATAATGGTGCCTACAAGTTCTAGAAGCTGTCCATATATGTGATAGAGCTTCGTCAACCAACGCACAATCGTACACGGTGGCTACAATCCCCCTATTTGATGGTCGACCAATGCGACGGCAAGAAGAAAGACTCCCCCAAATCAACGCCGCCTGCGGCATCGAATCCTTCCTATATCAGCCCCGGGAAGCATGATAAGATTAGGCTAATAACTGAGATCACAGTACCTGACTTTAGGGAAACATATGGCTGTCTCCTGCCCTGTATTTCCCATGTTCCTCTTCCCCCTCTCCACTCAGCCAGCTCCCCTGCAACCAACTTGTCTTGCATGCTATCTCCCGGGACTAGCTTTTATATCCCACTTCATCTTCATACGATGGAGGCTGTGAATTTCATGCAATATACTGTGTAATTTACTTTCACATGAAGATGCCTAACACATAGTCGAAACGTTGTGTGCATTCATCAGTGAATTATAGAGTTATGGAGTTGACTCATCTCCATGAGATTTCCAGTTACGGTGTATATACATACATATATATATATATATATATATATATATATATATATATATATATATATATATATATATATATATATATATATATATATATTCTCCACGGAAATCCCTTCTGTGGAGGTCCCGCAGCGTTCATAAAGTTACGGAGTGTCTTCAGTACGGAATATACAGCCTGGCATGACTGGTCCTCTGACATGTCGAATTGGTGATCATAGTGTTGTCAAGATGGGTGGGGTCCAGATCGCAGACAAAAAAGTATAACCCGTATATATCTAGGGAGTGTACTTTCAGATGAGTGTATAGCGAGTGGGGTGGTAATCAGAATGGGATGGGAAGGCTGTCTTTAGAGTTTGTCGAGCCATTTCAGTGTGTAAATATTTTGTCAGTGTTCTGTTTATTGGGCTCCATGGAATCGGCTGTTAACATAGGTTGCTGAAGATGCGTGTTAAGAGCACGAATCTTATTTCAAAATGGGGGTTGGGTTGTTAGTTATATGGTAATCTACATAGTAAAGGTACAGTGCTGTTGCAAAACAGTCAGTACCGTGGGTATTGAGGTAAAATTTGGATGAATGAGAATAAGTTTCATTTTGGAGTATACGCGGTCGACTGGACATACTGCACACTGGCTGATGGGTTATTAAGGAGATAATCTATCTGAGTGTTAATCAGAAGCTGCCAATTCAGTTCACAAAAGTCTCTTTGGCTTATCATACGTATACTTCTGTATATGGTAATTCAAGTGAACACCAATAACGAACCAAAATATTGTCTTATTCTACGCTAAAAAAAAAGTTAAAAGAAAATACTAACCAAACTATACATTGTCTTTCCCTTCAGGATATCTTCTGATCTCTTGGGATTCACAGAAGCTCAACATAGTAACAAAGAAATCATTGAGAAGCTATATCAAAGAAAAATCGTAGTTTAATATTCCATGAGTGACTTCTCACAATCCAGGTCAAGGAATATATATTGTGTGTGTATCGCGGTAACGACGGCTCATAACCACATTCTTCATCATGATATTATCGCCATAATAGTGACGGATATTCCCTCTTATATTCGGGGAACATTTACCTGGTAATGTGGCGGTGTGGGATGGTAAGCTGGCGTGCTGGCCTGTTGAAGGATGTTTTTAGGGACGTGGTCTGTCTGGTGAAGCGAATGTGTTGCCTTGGAGGGTATTTACAGGAGTGGTTCAGTGACCTGCTGTCTTAGTATGAACGAAGTCTTAGGGCGTCAGATGCTGAGCCAATAAGACTGAGGGACAGGAGAGTGAAAAGGATTTTTGGAGGTGTATGCTGGCGACGTAGCTTGTTAGCGTGAGGGGTTTACGGCAGTAAGGCTTGGCTGTGCTGACGCAAAAGATATATTGAAGGTGTGTGTTAGATGACTGCGAAGGATATTTTGGAGACGTGTGTGTGTTTACACACAAAGACACACTCACACACGGGCCTCCATGAAGTAGGCTCAGCATTACTGATTATAAATCAGCTCCGGGCTGCTCAGGACACGACCCTGCATGAGTTCAAATCCTGGGCACGGCAGTCATCCCACAGCGAATCCCAGCTGTTTATCCTTCCCTCGTGGCTGGCCAGTAAACGGGTACCTGGCTTAGGGAGAAGTGCGTGCTTGTGTATCCATGCTTTGAAGTAAAAACAAGGCACCTATGCAAAATTAAGATATCAGAAAACACAAGTGTAAAACTCTCTCCCCGTAACACACAAACAGTTATCACAAACAGTAATTTACAATTATCAGAGTACCAGTTTTCATGTAAGAGTCCTGGTGTTACCTAAGACATTATTTAGGCTCCTGCAGCCCAAGGCTGCGCCACTTCCAGGAGCAGAAAAATGTAGAAAATACAGACACAGAAATATAAATGACTTACAAAAGAGAAAAACACAGAACAATCTTACACGAAGTAGGAATGTAGACAGTCCACCACTAAATACGCATAGGCCAAACAAGACTGTTATTGTCCGGGAGTGGTGCTGAGGTCAGGTCGGGCTCGTCTGATTCTCTCTTACCTTCGTAACTCAGGACCGGGATAGGTCAGTGACTCGTTCCCCTGTCCTGAAATAGCCGACTCAGTAGCTTGTGACGGGTCAGTGACGAGTTCCTCCTGTTCTAAAAGAGCATTAGGTCTACGTCCTATTGGCGGGACATCAAAGAGCTGGATGACTGGTCATGTGTGCCTGGTGCTTTCTCTCTAATGTTAATGGCTTTTAATATCTGTAATCTCCTCCGATCACTGCAGCTAGTAATGATTTTGGTGTTATCTACTATAATCACCCTCTTAAGTGTCGTGCCATGCTTTCGTTTATGATTGTGTGTGATTCCATCTTTCAGTAAGTGGAGTGACAGGCAGCGACTCAGGGTGCAGGTCGTATGTCCAATGTAGTTTATGTGGTGTGGCTGACAGTCCTCATCATTACATCGGTACTCATAAGTGCTATCCGATGAATGACCATCACGTTACTTCCTTCTTCCCTCGCACTGCTAATCTCTGGCATTCCCTTCTTACTTTCGTCTATTTCTCTTTCTATAATCTTCCTATCTCTAAAAGTCAATCTATGGCCACCTGTGAAGCTCATATCAGTTCCTACATTCTCCTTCTATTGTTTTTTCTTTTCACGCGAAATGGCCTTTGATTATGGCATATTTTGCCGTATAGCTTACTACAAAAAGAAGTCTGTCCTATTTTCCTTTTTTCCATAGCCACAAACACGATACATTTAGCATACATAATGTCTGGGACGGCTGGGAGATGGTGGACCATGTAAGGCGAGGACGGCTCCTGAGGGAAACATCGACTTCGACATCAGGTCCTCCGTCAGCGTCTACGATATTACAAGAGGAAAATCCCCTGTCCTTGTTCTCCCTATGGATGCCTGTCTTTAGGGGACACTTCACACCGAGACATCAGGCGCTGTCTACGGAAGGAGGCCCATTCGTTGTGTAAATCTGACTTGCTTTCTTTTTTCAAGACAGGTCACTATCACACGATTGTGATAGTGAGACGACCTGGGGCTGTCTCTGGACGACTTATCTATCGATCAGAAGATCTTCCCATGAACGAACCTCATATAAATAGCACAAACTAGCAGCAGCCACTGTTGTTATCCAAAGTACGATAACAGTAAAGGCAATGACAGAACTGTGGTAGTAGCACCAATGCCAATAGACGTAATAGGAGTAAATGTTGCCATCAGAAACCATAGCAGGACCAGATGAGTATTATGTGATTACAGTAAGAACAGCAGTTATGGTTGTAGCTGCCATAAAGATAACAGAAGTAATAGTACTATTAAGAGGAGAAGTAGGGACTTTGGCAATATTAGCAGTAGTGGTAACAGTAGTAGTAGTAGTAGTAGTAGTAGTAGTGGGGTAGTGGTAATAGCAGAGGAGGCATTAGCTATTGATACAGCGATAATAACGGAAATCATAGTGGTAGAAATACTATCACTATTACTACTGCGTATAGCAGTCACTACTGCTTATTACATAAGACCTACCAAACAGCGGTGTCCGTCTTCATCTTCCGTTCGTTTGAGCTCCGATGGGCCTCTGCAACCCAACAACTGCACGAAAGATGCGTCACAAGGGCGGTGAATATGTTATCCCCTGCGCCAGGTACGTATAGTGGACGGTGTGTGTGTGTGTCTGTGTGGTATCCCCTGTGCTCAGTAGGTAGTGTGGGTTGTGAGGATGGTATCCTGCGCTCCTTTTCGTGTTTAGTCTTTCCTAGCATAAGCCTCCCTCTAGCTTCGTCTGGCCTCAGACCTCGTCTCTCTCCGTAGCCCCTACATCCTCTCCGTCATGGCTCTTATGTGGGTATATCTCCTCTAACCTAAGTTAAACCCTCATTCACCCTACTTATCGACGACACTCTCTGGGACCCCCCCCCCCCCTTCCTTCTTCCCTCATCCAATAGACGAAAAGCAAGGCACGACCTCGTTCCCCCCTTTTTTC
Source organism: Panulirus ornatus (assembly GCF_036320965.1). Taxonomy (NCBI): domain Eukaryota; kingdom Metazoa; phylum Arthropoda; class Malacostraca; order Decapoda; family Palinuridae; genus Panulirus; species Panulirus ornatus. Next base: position 51,936,058 of record NC_092243.1, read on the forward strand.
AGTTGGGATCCAGAGGAAAACTTCAACTGGCCGATGATTTAGTAGACCTCAGACCTCATTATGATGAGTGGCTTTAAACGTGGAACTTCACAGCAGAGAAAGAAAAAATCGAACAAACCAAAACATCCTTTTTTTCACAGTATCTTTTGTAATCTGCTACGTAAGGGAAGACCAAATTTACGTTCGTAATTAACATACCTAATCTAAGTGCAGTGCTTTTACTATATGTAGCACTTTCTGAACACATTGGACTACAGGATTTTAATCCATTCTGTTCAAACATACCATAAAAGATACTCATAAGGCTCTCACAAAGTCACTAAATCCAAAATTTATGGGTTAAAACTTAACAGAATTATATAGCAGAGGAACACACGTGGGATAAAAGTGAAAGACCATTGAGTTTAGCACAGTGGCAGACTTCTAACATAACTTTATGGGTCGGTGAACGATCTCCAAACCTATGAATTATAGCCTGGGTACTCTCTCTTCCCTATGTGCTCAAGGTGGACTGGAAAGGACCAGAAAATTGAAATCTTGTTTGATCATATCTTTCTCGTCCACATGTCAGGCGAACGAACTATTCAGGCGAACTTTGATGGCCGGTTTGGATGTGCTGCATTACGGTGGTCAGGTGTGGTCAGATTGGCTGTATGGCCAGCTCTACTGTGGTGGCTGAACGTGTTATGGTAGCAAGTATGCTGTGGTGACATGGTACGCTGTGGTGACCAGGTAGGCTGTGGTGACCAGGTACGCTGTGGTGACCAGGTATGCTGTGGTGAAAAGGTGTGTGGTATTGTCCAGTGTCCTGTGATGGCCAGTTGCCCTGTGAAAGTCAAACGTGTTCTGATAATCTGCATTTGTTTTCAAGTCCAAATGCATCTGCAGTCAAATGTTCTATTCTAATTCAATTTCATAAATCATGAATCAAGTTATACCGAGAGAGATCTTAGATGACCACTTTTCTCATGCCTATTTTATGTTCATAGTTTAGTGGTAGGAAATGTTCTTGTAAAAATGTTTTATATAAGAATTACGATAATGTAACTTTGCTTGTCCTCTTCTCATTACCGTTATTAGGTTGCGTGATTCAGTATGAGGTACAGAAGGTATCTCATATTCTCTCACTAGTGAGGCGACTCTGGAGCTTTAAGTTCCTCTCCAGCCAGCCGAGAACCGATATTAGGTGCCCACTCCTCGATCTAAGACTCCCTCCCACTCCTCGATCTAAGACTCCCTCCCACTCCTCGATCTAAGACTCCCTCCCACTCCTCGACCTAAGACTCCCTCCCACTCCTCGACCTAAGACTCTCTCCCACTCCTCGACCTAAGACTCCCTCCCACTCCTCGACCTAGGACTCCCTCCCACTCCTCGTTGTAAGACTCCCTCCCACTCCTCGTTGTAAGACTCCCTCCCACTCCTCGTTGTAAGACTCCCTCCAACTCCTCGTTGTAAGACTCCCTCCAACTCCTCGTTGTAAGACTCCCTCCAACTCCTCGACCTAAGACTCCTAGTTCCTCCTCCGGATCACTGTGTTCGTCCTAACTCCACGCCTGGTCCGGGGCACGCGTGATCCCTTGCCCCATCGAGGTTTACAGCGTTCAGTACAGTGTGGCTGAGACCTTTATCCGGTTGTCCACGTCTGGTCTATTGTCTGCACAGACTACCATGGGTACCCTGGCTCCTGTTAACCTGCATCATTAAATCCCTCAAGCACCGCCATAGCCATTTCCCGTTACGTGGCTGTAAAGCAAAGTCGGCCATTGTTCCTGGATGATTACGCCACTAATTTGCAGCAACTTTCTGTACAAGGAGTCATTATATTAACGAGCCATTCACTTCAAATTGTTAAGGAGACTTTCAATCATGGCATTTTTTTTCTTTTTTTTTGTAACCCGTCGCTTTAATTCATCACACTAGTGTAAAAATGACACACGTTCAACCCTACATTTTGCTATTCATATGAATTAAAACATCATTGCAAATTATCTTTAGGGTGAATAAGGCGATGAATTTGGCTTTGTTATGTATTTGCCGATGTCACTCAATGTCTATATCACCTAATTTCTATATGAGATGATTAACTTCTGTACCCCATAGTGCGCTAACGAAAAGAAGCTAAGACAATGGAACAAAGGCGTTCTTGCCATGCACCAAAATGCAACGAAAATATCATAAAACAGCTGAATACTCCTTTATAGAGAACAATTTTAAAGGTAATATCAAAAGTATTGCAATAATGCTCACGTGCAAAACTGACTCACTACGTCACAGTTGTACCCTGAGTTTCGAACCAAACAGCTGCACAAAAAATCGTATGTTCTCAACTTTAAAGGGCGCGTGCTTGACCCATTGCTTTGTGATCTTCATTTCGAGGTTATAAAGATCTTGTAGAGGGCAAAATATTGCTCCTCACGTGTCGTAAACACGATGGTACTAGTCTCCATGCGTATTCATTCACCAGGGTATTAATTCCTTTGAGATCCTTAGACCGGATCTGAAAAATCTGGGTGAAAAAGAAAAAAGAGTTTGGCACTCCTGGGTAATAATGTCCTTTGTAAGATCTGACTCCATTAGTGCAACACAGTCACGTAGTGTGCGTCGTTATACATTTTTTGCTCATGCCAAAATGATCGTCCTGACCATCATGGTTGTGATGGACAAAGACGTCCCTGGCTTTGTAATTTTGAAGGGAAAGTATGTTAAGTGTCTGTGCTGAAGAGCACAACGTAATCATTGGCGGATTTCAGGGATGGTGTGCAGGGGCGGAGTCACACTCCCCTTTTGATACGAAGGAAGAAAGTAATTGAACACCCTACACTCTGAAGTTGCACCCTTGTGACGTAAAAGTTTATAAACATTCCCCGGGTACAATACCAGTGTCGAGTGAGAAACTGTAGAAGCTGGAGTCAAGTTCACCTGGTCTTCCAAACTTAACACCAGCTTCTGAAGTTTCTCTCTCGAGTGTGCTACCAGGATCGTGTCATCCGCAAATCGAGGTCAAATGGGATTAGGATGGACGTATATCACATGTCACCTAATGTATATGTGACATCAGCAAGTGGCGCCTGAACCATTGAGACATCCGTTAGGAATAAACTAAAATTTCTTTAGTGGTCTCGAGACGCCTTCAGGAAGCCTCATCCTCATGTGTACACGCTTCGATCCAGGTTTCGAGAACTGTTCATCACACAGACAAAACGTCAAGTCTCTAAAATATTCTGAGAAATATAGACAAGTAAATATTCTCGATAAACTGATGTTACAGTTTTGTATTTGGACTATACACTCTCTCTCTCCCACTGATTACCCTGGGTTGAGGCATACATCAGTCCTTTGTTCGAGAACGATGATAAATCGAGAAATTTTCTCTCAAATGAAAAGATGTTTACAGCCTTGTAGCCAGACAAAAACGTCATTATTCGACTCTTATTGATATATCCACATCCTCCCCTCCCACGGTGAGTCATTTCCAGAGTTTCTGGCAATGCTTTTGATTTCCTCCTGGAATATATTGTGCAGCGAACATGCACTATACAGGCTATACGGAGATAGGACAATGACGGGAACCAATCAACTGTCAATATCTGGAGCAATCCTAACCAACCACTGCAATATACATACACCACTCCAGTAAAAAACATTGACTCTATTCTTTTGTGGTTTTCCAGAAATTGTGTTCTAGGAACATACCCTGTTGCAGCAACACAAGGTGTTCCAGGTATTTCTCCACTTCTGTTGTTGTTCGAAATCTAATGCTCATTTTTTTGTGCACTTTTTATTGTTTAAAAAAATGGCCATCAGTAGTCAAGAGGGAATTGTCTCTTTCCTAACTGGCATCTTCGCCTCACCAGATATCAGCTACATTTTTGTGTGCCTTTGTGTTAAACTGAATGTCTGTTGACATATATGCATTTGTATATGTAAATGTGTATGCGTATGTGTATGTGTATGTGTGTGTGTGTGTGTGTGTGTGTGTGTGTGTGTGTGTGTGTGTCAGGCTTCAGGGAACAGCAGAAGAGAACAATTACTAAAAAGTATGAAGCTGTGTCGTGACTGTTGGAAACGTTCCCAGAGGGAGGATACATATCACGTAATATAACGTTGTCAAACGTTTGGTCAATAAGCCAGAAAGAAAAAGTGGACGGAAGCAGGAACTGGAAGGGATACTGGCATCTGTATTTGATAACAGTAACTGGAAAGAAGTAATCAGAGTATATACTGTACAACATTTATGGACTTAGTTCCTCACTTAGTTCTTCTTATGGATGATATAATCTCTTGTGGGAAGACTGAAGAATGCTCTCCTAAATTCATTGTATTACAAAAGCTAGCGAAGTTGAGCTCATGCAATCATTTTACAACAATGCACGAAGTGTCTTTCATCTTCATAGAGGAAGGTGTCAAATTATGATCCTCTTCAGCGACTGGAAGTATCTTAATCAAGATCGTTGGATATAGCGAGCAAAGCGATGGGTGTTCTTTCGTTATGTGGGGGCGGATGCAAAAGTGACGAGCTCAGGGAATGGAGTCTTACGAGTGGGTGCGAGGTATGTCTTAACTGGAAGTTTCCGGCTGGTTAGGAAGGCCGAGAATCGTGCAAACGTTCACCTGGCTATCAAAGGCAAGAAGAGAAAACCCTCATATCAAAAAGGTCGCCATGATCTTTAGCCTTCTTGCATCACGACTGGATACTATGATTTTGGTGTTACATTCGCCTAGTCCTCTCTGATTAGACTCAATGAATGCCACTAGAACGTCTACAGCTCAGGGGCACCTTTCTCAGGCGAAGGTAATCTACACAGAGGTGACTATAACATGTGATCAATGCTTTAAGCCTAAGATCAAATTGATTCCCTTGAATGAGCTGGGGGGTCCTGGGTGATGCTGTTTTTCAGTCAGGTTGTACCAAGTGGCAAAATAGGTTGTTGAACTCGTACACACTCTCCAAGTTCTGCCTGAAATCCAGAGAAATTTGTGGAGATGCTTAAGACTGAACGACTTTGGAGATGTTGGCTTCCCTCGATATCGAGAGCTTTTCACCACCGTCCAGGTAGAGACTGCAGTCAACATCATCCTCGAGTGTGTATATAGTCCCCTTAACCTTGAAGCCCTAATGGTCCTCAGACCCATCCATGAGTATATGTTCCGTGTCTGTACCACTGACGTATTTTTCCTAAGACCTGATGAAATACAATATTGGTTCCGGCAACCTCTCCGTGGAGAACTGAGTCAACTGAAATAAGTTTGAGGGAAGATGACATTTCCAATCATAACTTTGTAAACGGAAGAAATGGTAATGGAATCTTTCTTAGGAATTCTTTTTGCAAACTCCTCCATGTATAAACTGAAAACTAAATATTATAAGACGGGTCCTCCGTCCTACCTTTTACTGCCGTTATGTGAGTAAGGAAACCAAAACACCTTACAACACCTACAGAAGGCCAGGGTAAACCCTCTACTCAAGTTCACACATGAAATCATCAGTGAGAATGAAATTCCCTTCCTTAATGTTCACGTAAATGTTAAAACACAACACTCTTTCCCTCCTTCAGTGTACAGAAAACCTACTGATGTTGAGAGGTATCTGAATGCGAGCCTGTGGATACCCTGAGACCGCTACCAAAGAAGGTCCTTCATTCAAAGAACCATCACACACTGATCAGGCTGGAAAACCTACACCAGAAACTTCAACAAATTGCGGAGATATTGGTTAACAGTAGATACAGCAAGAACGGCGTACATGCTGAAATAAAAGAAGAAGGTACTTAGCCCTTAACAACTTTAGCTCTAAAACCTAGGATAGATCTACAGTCCAGCTTAGCTTCCGTCATCAAAGGCCTCCTGCTTACAAAGGTGATGAGAGGGTCAGTAATTAATGCTACGAGACTCAGGCCATTCACCGTCTTTCAGATCACCTTCATTTGTTTTTTTTCCTTCAAATCCTTTTTTTTTCCCTCCTGTGTGACGAGAAACTGACACTGTGCGAAGGAGAAAGGGAAAGGTGTTTATGTTCCTACAGGCAGCAATGATAAGCATGACGACAATGTTCTTATGGAATTAAACTATGAAAAAACGAAAAAAAAAATTTTGCATTGTGAAGATGACTCTCATTACGAGGTCCACTAACATTCCCTCTCCAGGGATTAATTACTCCACATTAATCTGGTGTCTGATTACAAGTCTCAGTTTGAAAAAATAATGGAAAAGAGTTCTGATGAATCGGATCATAAACATTTTTCATCTTTCTAGCCTGGAGATGAAAGATTTACTTTGCCTATGTACCTTAGCTAAGGAAATTTTTAATTAATCAACTCTCATACGAATGAATATGTGATTGACTTTTGTTCTGTCATATCCCATGATAAAATGACACACACACACACACACACACACACACACATATATATATATATATATATATATATATATATATATATATATATATATATATATATATATATATACTCATCCTTCCTGTCTCAGGAGTCCCAGCGCTCAAGAAACCAGCACGTCTACATTTTAGGACCATTCGTTACAGTGTAGTGATGTATGTGCGTGTATGGGCATAGAGCGCGTGGCAATTGTATTCGACATGGTAGGTGCATCGTGGTCATGCAATGTCTTGGGATATGTTGAAACAGTGATTGTATATGTTCTACGGTTGGGTGATGATGTCCAGAACGTAGACCATAAAGTGTGACTCGTCTTTGTCTGGAGAGTGTGGCTCCTGATGGATGTAGGTCCAGTGTGGTGTAGTTCAAAACGACCATTTGGACGGTTGTCTCGTGCTTGACGAGTTAGTTCAGTTTGTATGTGTTCTGTCAGTGGTATATTTTTGTGGTGTGGGGGATTTCTAGGTAGAGGTTGTTGGGGTGGGGGATTTCTTGGTAGAGGTTGTTGGGGTGGGGGATTTCTTGGTAGAGGTTGTTGGGGTGGGGGATTTCTAGGTAGAGGTTGTTGGGGTGGGGGATTTCTAGGTAGAGGTTGTTGGGGTGGGGGATTTCTTGGTAGAGGCTGTTGGGGTGGGGGATTTCGAGGTAGAGGTTGCTAGGAAGGGGATCTGTGAGGTAGAGGTTGTTGAGGTGAGGGGCTAGAGTAAACTTTTTTTCTACCAGGGGTTTAATGGTTAGTTATAGTGTGATGTGGCTGGAAGGGGTCTAGTCCTGCTACATAGAACTGAACGCCAAGCATACTGAGGTGGTAGTGTGCTGGGAGGATCTGTTTCACAGCGAAGGTTTTGAGTGGTTGTCATAGCTTGGCAGCCAGTGATTGTTCTGAGTGGACTATTTTGTGCGGTCTGCAGTTTTGTTTTATTGTCATATTTTTTCATACTTGTTCGCCGTTTTCTATGTTATCGAGGTAGTGCCTGAAGCAGAGGAAGAAAATGGACTCAGTTGCTCATATCCACTCGACCCTTCCATGGTTTCCCCTTGCCGCTTCATGAGCCCAGGTTCAGCCAATGGACAGCAAGTCGCGCCCTGTATAACATATCCCTCCAGTTTTCTCTGTCTGAAGCATGCCTCCTGAATGTTCAGGCCTCTTTCAATCAAAGCATATCTTATTCCATCCTACCACCACCTCTTCCTCCGTTTCCTCCTTTCCCATATTATCTCCACTTCTGACATGTATACCTTCTAAGTCATCCTCCACTCAGTCATCCTCACTATATGTTTAAACCATTATAGTACACCCTCAAACATACGTGGACACTTTTATCATTGCAACATCACTGTGGATGTGACTGGTATACGGTGAGTTTGAGGTGTAGTGAGTGTTAGGCTTTACTCTTCTATCATCTCCAGCGTCTGGTCACCAGACGACCCATGGCTGATGACCACAATCAAGGAACGCCATCTGTTGTTCAGTTGCAGTGCATTCCTCTCGTCTCTTGTTCTACGGGATTTGTAAGTGTTCGCTCAGGCAGTCGAGAGTAATGGGCCATGTCTTTGTTGACGTTATCTTGTGTATGCATATCTGGACATCATTAAAACCATAAGTAATAAGCGAGATTCGTCAGGTATTCAGCGCCTCTTTTACAAACGGAGACTGTGACTCGTTCACTGATACGAATTTACAACACATTGTATGCTTCAATATACGAGGGTTGCCGGATGCCTCCACGAGCCATCACAACAAGTCTCCTTACACTTTCCCGTGACTGTAACTTTCTTGAAAAAGAAGAAGAAGAAAAAATAAATGGAGAGACATTCCGGGCACCAGAATACAGGGAGAATCAACTTTTCATTAATATATTTCAAATATGGAGACATGAGAATCAACTTTTCATTAATATATTTCACATATGGAGACATGAGAATCAACTTTTCATTAATATATTTCACATATGGAGACATATTTCGAAAACTACAACATACCCTATAGCGAAGCGCACTAACATAATAAAGTTTGACACCACACGTCACACGTTCGTGAGAAATCGTGTCGGAGATAGAGAGATAAAATATCAAATATTGAAACCTATGCAGCCAGCAGACGTCGTGCTTGGCTATGCTTGGCGAGCAACACATCAAGAGAGGAATTTTCTCTGCAACAGCCTTGCCACATAACACGAGATATTGAGGCTGCACAAGATTTATGAGCAGCGATGAGAGAAGACTCGAAATGTCTGGAGCTCAAGACGTTGAAATGTTTCCTGAACGATGAATACTTTTTCATATAGTTTTATTCTTAACAATGTATGAGGAAACAAAATTATTTTCACTACGGACGTCATTTCCCAGCGCGTTTCACCTGTGATGAGAATAATCATGTAAATGTATAATTACTCTGGTCAACCACTAATCATCATCACACATTGCTTGTTATGTACATGACCTAGTTTTGCACGCTGGCTACGAAAATGCAATCCGTTTACTTGCATCACCTCTCCTGTTCATGATGTGATGAAAGCCATGTTGCTGCGTCTGGCCCTAATGGACCTCTTTGCTAAGGGCAATCTCCAGAGTGGAGGTGCCATAAGTGCCAACATGCCACTTATACTCTCCGTATGTCCGTATGTCATCTGTACAGCTTGTTCAAACGGACTAAGAAACTGGCTAAAGGAGAGAAAATAAAGGCAATGCCTTTTAACAGTTACCATGATATGGAGGGAGCAGAAGGATCATGTCACACACTGTTATTTCTACTTGGTCATTGTCTCTAAGTTATCTGCTAAGAACCAGCACAAGAGTGTCGTCTACCCGAGTGTGGGCTCCGTAATAAGACCAGTGCCGTACGACAATGACAACCTTCCCATTCCACTACCACAGGAGGGAGGATGGCATAGGAAGTTGCTGCCACGATGAAGAAGAGTATGGTAAGGATGCTCCTGCTGTATTGGAAGAAACGGGAACGGATACAGAGTTTGTACTTAACGACGAACCAAGTAAACTTTCTCAAGGAGAGTTAAATGATTTGGTGCGAGGTTTGGCGCTGGGGAACGATAAAGCTGAACTCTTAGCATCTCGTCTAAAAGAAAGACGCTCGCATAACTTATTTCAGAAAAAGTTGACAGACTCTTACTTCTCATTTCTCCGTGGATGGGCCGCTCTGTTTTCGCAACAATATTGACGCATTATTCCACTGCTTATCCTAGGAGCAATGATCCCTCTCAATGACACATGTTCATTGACTCGTCTATGAGAAGTGTGAAGGCGGTACTGCTCTACAATGGGAACAAGACATCCCCCGTTCCTGTAGGGCATCAGTGCACTTGAAAGAGTGTTATTAGAACATGCAGGCACGCCTAGATACCATGAAATACAAAAAAAATACAACTGGAGAATATGTAGGAACTTGAGAGTGATTGGCATGCTGATGGAAATGCAGTCACGATTTACGAAATTCTGCTATTTCTTATGCCTCTGGGTCAGTCGAGCAACTGCCAGCATTATATGGAGTCGGACTGACCTCAACGATCACATGAGCCAGGAATTTCGAGTGTCCAGGATAAGCCTCTTGTTGATCCACAAAATGTTCTTCCTCTCCTACGGCCACATAAAGCTTGGTCTCATGAAGCAATATGTGAAAACACTAGCCAAGAGAAACTCGAAAGAATTCGAGTATGTGGTGGAAAATTTTCCGAAGATCACTGAGGCCAAGTTGAAAGAAGGCATCTTTGTCAGTTCGCAGATGAAGGAACTCCTGAAAGACCATAATTTCAGCACCACACATCTTGATGACTTGGAGCTGGAGGCCTGGAACTCTTCCGGCTGCCTGTGTGATAATTTCTCGGAAAACATATGATCTCCGGATTATGAAGGCGGCGTGAAAAGACTTCTGAAATCCTATGCTGCTATGGGATGTAGGTTGTCGCTCAAGATGCATTTCCTCCATACACATCTGGACGTTTTTGCGGAGAACCTTGGAGCTGTCTAACGAACAAGGAGAGCGCTTCCATCACGACATCAGCGCGATGGAGCATCGATACCAGGGTTTCTGCATTGAAGGAATACTTGCAGATTACAGCTGGATGTTATACAGGGATGAACCTGAGTCAGAGCACCATAGAGGTCCAAAGCGCAACGCTTTTAGCTTGTGAAGATCACAATAAAAGGTTATAAAGTCAATGTCTTTAGCTTGTCCTTCTGGATAGTATCTTCTCTGTATACTTTCTACCTAAGATGACTGAATTTCTGCAATAAAAAGTTTGAACTGATACAAATCTTGTCATTTTACCTTCCCCCATGCATCACGTCGCTGCAGTTGAACTGAAAAAGTATGCATCCGTAGAAAGAAAATAAGACGAGTCGTACTGAAACAGACTAAAAAAAAAAATACCGTAATCTGTATCGGAAATAGGTCTAAAAATGATACACTATATCTTTGATGAGAAAAAGAAAATTCAGTTTTGTTGACCAGCGCAATTACCCCAAGGAAAAATAATTAAAATATCAATAATAAGTTGATATGGGTGAAATAGTATGGCAGTAGAGGGAGACACTGATGCTACACACTGACCAGCTAAGAAGTCTTACATGGGGAAGGAGGTAGGAAGGAAGAACATATGAGACGAGGAACCTGTTTCCTTGTCGTGAATTCTGCGTCTTGAAGCACCACGATTCCCCTCCCTCACCACACGTCTGACACCCTCCCTTCCCCACCCTCCTGACTCCCTCCTATCATCCCTTCCTTACTCCCTCCACTCACCACCCTTCTGTCTCCCTTCTTTAATCTCTTCTGACTCCCTCCACCACCGCTTCTCCTGACTTCCTCACCTCAAACCCCTCCTGATTTCATCTCCTCAAACCCTTACTGACCCCCTCCGGAACAATCCCTTGTGATTCCCTCCTCTTATTCTCTCTCTCTCTCTCTCTCTCTCTCTCTCTCTCTCTCTCTCTCTCTCTCTCTCTCTCTCTCTCTCTCTCTCTCCCCTCCCTTGTGTGCCCTCCTCCTACCCACACCTGTAATCCCTCTAGAAGTCTCTTATCCCTTCTTGGCTCCCTCCAGGACGGCCTCTCCACCGTTAAGAGAAAGAACAGGCGAGGACCAGGGTTCGTACCCATGGTGAAGGAGAGGTCTCTAACATAACGCAATATCAGCAATAAAACCATTTACCCAGAGGACGCAGCCAGTATGTGAGGGACGCAGTCTGACATCAACTTCACATCTGCTGAGAGAAAACTCATCCTGCAATTCGCTAAAGCAATACAAAGACTAATGAATCTTAAGATTATTGAAATTGTCAAAATGAATCACGTGATATCAGACCCTTAAATTGCCTGGAATGTAATTAGTCTTCCTAACGACGAGAGAGAATTATTAGCTGAGTTGAACGAAGAAGAGAGAGAGAGAGAGAGAGAGAGAGAGAGAGAGAGAGAGAGAGAGAGAGAGAGAGAGAGAGAGAGAGAGAGAGAGAGAGAGAGAGAGAGAGAGAGAGAGAGAGAGAGAGAAGACATAGAGAATGAGGTAAAGAAAACGATTATATAGTGAGAGAGAGAGAGAGAGAGAGAGAGAGAGAGAGAGAGAGAGAGAGAGAGAGAGAAGACATAGAGAATGAGGTAAAGAAAACGATTATATAGTGAGAGAGAGAGAGAGAGAGAGAGAGAGAGAGAGAGAGAGAGAGAGAGAGAGAGAGAGAGAAGACATAGAGAATGAGGTAAAGAAAACGATTATATAGTGAGAGAGAGAAGACATAAAGAATGAGGTACAGAAAACGATTATATAGTTTTTAACGACTGTATTTCGAAAATAAGATATAACTCATATTCTTTTTCCCATAACTTTACTTTCTAGATCGATAACACAGCATTCCTGAAGTACTCTCAGCTTTAAATAAGTCGAGACTTTCACTTTTCGTCTCTCTGCAAGTCAGTGCCCACTGTGAAAAGTTCTCGAACATATGGGATTCCAAGCAGAAAAAGTTTCACAAAATACTAGAAATCAAGTTCATTTTTCTGAGAATAAAATATTCTACTCAGAAGTTGAGGTAAAAGTTAGTGAAAGCATTATGAAGACTTGGGAGATCACTTCAAGCGTAAAAGCTGCTCTTAAGGTACCTGGTTATCGCTCACTCTGGTGAGTCATGTAACCATTACTGGCGCTGCTTGATAAGCTGAAGGTGCATTTTTTGTTAGCCAGGATTAGATCCCCTGTTGTTGGCAGAGAAGGAGTTATATGTCTTTAGCAAAGAATAAGATACTGTTGGTGAGGACTTCACTTTACGTTCTAATGGCCTTATGGATTAAATTAGGTATTTGTGGCTAAATACCAGTCTGGGGTAACAATAAGCTTATTTTTGTACTTTGTGTGTTGGTGCCAAGGTGTAAACCTTGTGTTGCCTCCAACAATTAACTTATATATTGCGACCTAATATTAGGCTCTACTTTTCCTAAGCAATAATGAGTTTCCAGCCATTGATGATGAATTTGACAAAGTTCCCGGCCATCGTTGGTCCTTGAGTCACTTCCATTATTTTCATCACGCTCCTCTTACTCTGAATGACGTCACGAGCTCTGCCTCCCCGATGCAAGCATGAAACACGCAGTCCCTCCGCCCAAACCAGACACACTTGACACGCAAGTCTCCACAAACAAGCAATCGCAGGAAGCGCAGATCCTTTTTAGCTTCTGAAAGATTCGTTTTCTTAAGTGATCCTACACTCCTTTGGGCCTTGATGAAGGAATGCGTGGGCTCAACCTCTAACCTGCTTTCAGAGTCAGCTCACTATGCAAGAGGACACTATGGCGTCTAAGTGAATTTAAAAGCAGTGAGATGTTTGCGCGTGCCACAAGTTGCGAATTCTAGACTTTAATGTGAATACTGAAGTCTAGTTTTTTACGTAGTACTGGATGAGATGCGAGTGAGATATAACACGAGTGAGCCAAGCCTCGTCCTCAACTGAGGTACGTACATGCGCTATGAACATTTTGTTAGTCGGTGCGATCAATCTTAGCTGTCATGGAGGAGGCGATCAAAATGAGCAGTTCATAAGTTTGCTGTTATCTAGCTTTACTGCTGCGCCATAGCTCTAGCCCTGGTATGACTATCATGACGTAGGAATTTATGCTGAAAAAAGGTATTACATTCTCCGTTCTACAGCTGAAAGGTAAGCGACAAAGAGCTTCATCACAGGTGTAAACAAGGAAGGGATGGTTGGCAAACAATGTCTCTTACGATGGTGGTCAGGAGTGTCTTGCTGCCGGCGTGGGTACACCGTCTGTTGTTGGTCGGGGTTAGGTTTTCTTTTTCGTCCAGGATTATGTTGTCTTGGTGGCTGGATTTAGAATGTCTTCTTTGCAGAGATTAGGTCGTCCTGCTGGCTGGTGAGAGTGGTTTCTGTTGGCCACTGGTGTTGCTCACTAGGAGTGAGTTCTTAATTTTTTTTTTTTTTTTTTAGGATTAATCAAGTTGTTCTTGGATGTGAGTGCTGCCTGTTGACCAGGATCAAGTTGGTTTTTGTTAGCCAAAGTCAAGTGTCTGTCGTTGGTCAGGTCCGAGTCAGCTGCTTCTGGCCACAATCAAGTTGCTGTGTTGCTGTGTTTAGCCACAACTAAGATTCACCTGTTGCTTACCAGTCTCTAGGATTAACTAAACTATCTCTATATCTCATTATTATTATTCACGAGGAATCATCACGCTGGGACGCTAATCCATTTCCTCTACCGTAACATCGGTTAAGATCATATTATGAAGACTTGGGTCTTGCAGATAATCAGTAATGAAATAGCTTTAATACGGAAGGTTGACAGTAATGACGACTGGCTCATACATTTGTGTAGTGTCAGTAAGAAAGTCAAGTTAACTGCCCCATGCTGCTGGTGCTACCGTATAAGAATCGTATCATTACAAGCCACAAGTATAACACACCTGTCTGCGGTCCCCCAAGGTGTGTGGCTCCCAGCGTTGGGGAGGAAAAGTCTTATCAAAATCACATTGGAAAGGCTGATGTAAGATAACAAGAAAATTTTTTAACGAACGATTTAAGTTTATAAAAGGGTGACTATCCCTTATGACTGAGGTATTGTTTTGTTACTTGCTGTGTTCACATGATATTACGAAGGTTGTGAACAGCGTGATGAATAGCTAACGTTTATCATTACACAGTTTAGCACAATATTGTGCTCTATTGTTACACAGTTTATCACAGTCTTACACCCTTATGGCAATATGTTCGAACAATCTTATCAAGTTATATATTTCGGAAAAATCTTTATCTTTCAGTCACATTCTTAGTTCAACGTCACCATACCATAACCATCATCAACTCAAGCCAGTCTTTAACCCTATAGCAACCATCTCTGCACAGTTTCATACCTTACTGTTGAACAGCTCGATGAAACTGCTCACTAACGCTGTTATTCTGCCTTTCTCATTGTTCTCAAATTTGCTGCTTCACGTCAACTGACACAGTTGCCTGTCACCAGCTTCCAACACAGCCCTGTACACTTCCTAACCGTGATGGTCCAGGATTGTGATTCTCTACGCTCTGTCTAACATACTTGCCTTTCCGTCACATAATCTCTCACAAACGCTATCAATTCCTGTCGTATCACATGACGCAAAAATGTATCGAACTCTTTCTCAAGACAATAAAAGTGATAATCTATGGCCCTCCGAGCTCTTGGTAAAGAATGTGGATAACAGTTTTCAGGGACCGGAGTCTTCTGTCGCCCCTCGGTCGTAAATCACTCTCTGACCAGGGTAAGAAAGAGAGTCATGATAGGGATGGAAGGTGGAAGGGAACAAGAACATATTCAATGAGGTAATACATCATATTTCATTATGGCTCACCTTAAAGAGTCATTCAAGACAGACAATATGATCATGGAAGAATTATGGGGACTCCCTCATAACAAGGCTGTGGTCGACTCGTGTCTGTGTGAAATAACATTGTATAATGTATGGTAATCCTAGACTGCAGTAGATTATTCTCAAGCAACCAATCACTTCAACGTGGCAATCACGCGGAAGTTGAACTTTCATAACTTGTCGATGATTATACATATGCCATCAGGATTATGCAACTTTGATGGCTCCTGTTGATGAAAAAAAGTGACTTGGGTTATAGAAGCAGCTATCATGAATAGATCATGAACTCGTATGTAACCATATCCCATCAAAAATGCGGATTTTATGACAATCAGTTCACCATCCACCTTGGGTCTATCCACCAAGGACAGGGTCAGAATAGCAGAAAATTCAGCTCTAGAGACGTTAAAATACACCTGAGTATGCTTATGATGTCCCAGAGGTGAAGACGCTCCCTCCACCAGCCAATAACACGGGCAGCCAATATTGCTGCAGTGTCCTCCTTTACCGTCATTACTGATGCAAGATGCTCGAGTCGGGAACTTCGCTCCGTTATTATGTAACATTAGAATATCGCCCTCCTCCTCTTCCTCCTCATGCCGTGGTGGAGGAGGTGGGAGTGTTGGTGATGGGTATGCTGGTGGTGGTGGTGTTGAAGGTGATAATGAGGATGAAGTGAAAGGTTGATATTCGGGTGTCACAGTTTGTTAACGAGGGAAATTACGTAATGACGGAGATGATGGTGGTGGTGAGTTGGAGATGTGGCGTTCATGATGCGTCTGATCGAAGACACAACCCACTTCCCGAATCCAGTCTCAGTGATATGTGAAGGGAACGTTCTTCAACCAATTGACCCAAAACCGAAGACATACCATCAGCAATAAACGGAGTGACAATGCATAAAAAACAGCAGTCCCTGATAAGCTTTATCCGAGAATAATGACGGAGGCGATAAATGAGATAGTTCAGCCCTTGACTACCCACCCTTTCCAGTAAGTCACTTGCTTCGGGAAAAGTTTCAGACGATCGGAAGTTTGCTGATGTAAACATCGATATTGAAGAAAGTGATAATGAGTCACCGCCCGGGAATTATCGTCCTATTAGCTTGACGTCTGTAGTTGGAAAGCTGGCAGAAACCATCATTCGAGATGGAGCTGTGTACCATTTAGAGGAACACCACTTAATAACGAGTCTTAGCAAGGTTATCGACGAAGTCCTTCACGTCTGATAGATCTGCTCGATTTCTTTTATGACCTAACCAACATGTGTGACGAAAGTGAAGCAGTTGATGTTATCTATCTAGATAAATCACTGTACAAGCTGTGGTTTCGGTGCATTATATATGACAGCTAGAGACTGAGTGTGAACGAATGTGGCCTTTGTTGTCTTTTCCTAGTGCTACCTCGCACGCATGCGGGGGAGGGGGGTTGTCATTTCATGTGTGGCGGGGTGGCGACGGAATGAACGAAGGCAGCAAGTATGAATTATGTACACGTGTATATACATATATGTCTGTGTATGTACATACATGTATACGTTGAAATGTATAGGTATGTATGTGTGCGTGTGTGGACATGTATATATATACTTGTGTATGTGGGTGGGTTGAGCCATTCTTTCGTCTGTTTCCTTGCTCTACCTCGCAAATGCGGGAGACAGCGACAAAGTATAATAATAATAATGATAATATATATATATATATATATATATATATATATATATATATATATATATGGATTGACATGGAAAAATGTGTTGTTTTCAGGACATGTGTCTGGCCTCAGGCAGAGGGT
Organism: Panulirus ornatus; assembly: GCF_036320965.1. Classification (NCBI taxonomy): domain Eukaryota; kingdom Metazoa; phylum Arthropoda; class Malacostraca; order Decapoda; family Palinuridae; genus Panulirus; species Panulirus ornatus. The sequence goes on from NC_092243.1 coordinate 51,953,104, forward strand.
CGGGCACACCGCACCTGTCATAAAATTTCACACGACTGTCAAAACAAGTTGAGCTGTTTACAAATTTTGCCAGTGACAAAGTAGGGCAGTTTATACAGTCCCTCACTAATTTTCATGTTGCAAGTCTTGGCATGCTTGATAAGAGAGGAATCCATTGGTATTTCTATTGATCAAAAATTTACAAGACTTAATGGAATATTTCTCTAATGACTTTCATAACACAGGTGTTAGTTAACATGCTCACTTTTCATACAGGTGACAGCGGTTCAAATCCTGCTGTCAGGGGATATTGTATGAAACTATATTGGCTCTTCATATACCTTGACAGTAAATTTGTTAGAGCGTTACCTGCTGGTTGCTGGACGCTTGACGGGAAATAACTGGGGAAGTGCCCGAGGCGCGCATGGGATAGAGCGAATTCTAACGATGTGGTATACAAGGGGCGATATGCTGTCAACTGAATGAACCAGGGCATATGAAGCGTTCAAGGGAAACTATGGAAAGATCTGTTGGGCTTGGAGAGTGGTTTGGTGATGAAAGAAGAGGTGGTGAAAGCCTCATGTAAGATGAAATGTAGGAAAGGGTGAGAGAAATGTGTGGTAATAAAAAGACTGTGGTTGAGAGAGCAGAAAAGGGTGTGTTGAAATAGTCTGGCAATATGAAGAGAATGAGCGATGATAGGGTGACAAAGAGCAAATATGTGTCAGAAGTGGAGAGAAAAAGAAGAATTGGAAGACCAAATTGGAGATGGAAAGATATGTGAGAGAGATTTTGAAAGATCGAGGCCTGAACATGCAGGAGGATGAAAGACGAGCACGGGGTAGAGAATTGGAAGGGTGTGGTATACCGGGGTCGACATGCCGTCAATGGACTGCACCAGGGAATGTAGAGCGTCCAAGGTAAACCATGGAAAGGTGGATGGGGCCTGGATGTGGATAGGGAGTTGGCTGAATAAACAGACATCAGTTTCGCTTCTTATAAATAATAATATGACTGTAAATGGATGACAAGTTTGTCTAATGTGTATAGTAACACAACTTTGTGTTTAACGTGTATAGTGACATGACTTTATGTACCAACACACTTTGTTTAATCTTTAAATGGACATCAGTTTTTTCAACGTGTACGTTAAGTTAATAGTAAAAAGAAAATAGAAAAATACTTAATACCGTTCAATAATGTTGAATAAATGAATTCATCAGAGGACTTAAGCCTCCGTGCATAACGAAGTTTGTTTAGCAGTTTCACACCAGGCTTTCCTTACACAACGGATGACGTAGTGAGAGATAGAGATGAAATATCCATGAAGCGCGTGAAATGTTAACCCAGTAGACTAATGGTCACAGACCATGGTGGTACAGTGAAGATGATGATGGCTACACACCTTCTGCAGAGCTTGGGTTCTGTCAGATTTATCGATACACACCACAACAGCCGATACAGACCACAACAGCCGATACAGATCACAGCAGCCGATACAGACCACAACAGCCGATACAGATCACAACAGCCGATACAGACCACAACAGCCGATACAGATCACAACAGCCGATACAGACCACAACAGCCGATACAGATCACAGCAGCCGATACAGACCACAGCAGCCGATACAGACCACAGCAGCCGATACAGACCACAACAGCCGATACAGATCACAGCAGCCGATACAGACCACAACAGCCGATACAGATCACAACAGCCGATACAGACCACAACAGCCGATACAGATCACAACAGCAGGCTGGGATATGTCGCAGTGTGACGCTTATCAACGGATGAAATAAGCCAGGATTCTGGATGGCATTTAGAAGGTAGAATACTTCGGAGAAGCAGAAAGTACACTTGTAAATAATAGATTGGTTGTTCGGCAGTCTCCCCTCACCCTCGTATTTAAGAAGGACCTATACTATAATTGGTCCCTTTGTCCTGGGAACGTCGTCCTGTTGATATGGCATTGACCAATGGGCATCTTCCGAACGTCAGTGAATCTTTACTTTCAGTGGCTTTCTCTTTCTCTTCCTAGTGTTCAGCAAAGTGTCGCAATAACAAAAGGAGAAAGACAGAAATCATGGCAAGACCTCAGACAAGACGACATGGCATATCTTCTTGCCGATTCTTCATATATAATGAAACATAAACAATGATTTTCACGTCATATGAAGTCAGTTCACAGATGATAAGAGTTACATGAGCGAAACGCTTCTGTGATGCTTTATTCAACACTAGTTTTAAAAACGAACTTGCGAGATTAACCAGAATTATTTCCTCCTCTCCCCGTCATACATCTCATGGTATAAACACGACACGCTAAGTAGCTCACTCCTCCAGAATAGAATAACGGAGGTAGTTAAGCCTCTCTTGCACACAGGTTGTCTTTACGCAGCAGCGCAGGGGTTGTTGACCTCGCCACAAACTAGGAACGGAGAGAGAGAGAGAGAGAGAGAGAGAGAGAGAGAGAGAGAGAGAGAGAGAGAGAGAGAGAGAGAGAGAGAGAGAGAGAGAGAGAGATGACCTTCACTAAGGCATTCAGTGCTGTGCCGTCTCAGCTGATATACACAAAACAATGTATTGGTTAAGGCGTTGACCCACACCAGCAAGTGCCACGCTTCCGTATGAATAGTGGATCATTTTGCGGCACGCTGACCATCCTGCCACCCGGTTATAAAGATATATATTGGAGGCACACGCTGTGTGTGTGTGTGTGGACAATACAGGTGTGTTTATCTACTACCTTATACATAGTAAAGAGAGGCAGGAGTGTTTGCCACACACTATAAGTCAATTCTTCATGATCGGGTCAGACACCTCACGAGAGTTCTTATGTGGTCTTCGATTATGTTCACGTCGGAGACAAGGGAAAGTTAGTTTTGCTCCACAGTCTGGTGGAAATCATGCCAACAGCTGACGCTGCCCACCGCGTGTCACAGGAATAAAAGCCAAGTTACATAAATTCTCTCCTGGAATTTTTGAACGTGTTTTTGACATTCTGAATCTTTCAATTCATCTGAATTTTATTTTTGGCAGCAGTTGTGCCAGGCTCCCCTGGCTTGGGCTCCCTCCCCGCCCTGCACACCCCCTCTTGCCCTGCAATCCTGGATGCTTCACTCCCTCCATCCCCCTTCCCTGCTCTCGTACCCTGGGTGTTCCCGCTACTCAGTGGAGTAATACCTTGAAGCTGCATAGTCCGATATAGCAGGCCATGTTTTATGTAATAAACACACACACCACAAATATATATATATATATATATATATATATATATATATATATATATATATATATATATATATATATATATATATATATATATATATATCCCTGGGGACAGGGGATTAAGAATACATCCCACGTATTCCCTGCGTGTCGTAGAAGGCGACTAAAAGGGGAGGGAGCGGGGGGCTGGAAATCCTCCCCTCTCTCTTTTTTTTTCTTTTTTGATTTTCCAAAAGAAGGAACAGAGGGGGCCAGGTGAGGATATTCCAAAAAAGGCCCAGTCCTCTGTTCTTAACGCTACCTCGCTGTCGCGGGAAATGGCGAATAGTATGAAAAAAAAAAAAAAAAAAATATATATATATATATATATATATATATATATATATATATATATATATATATATATATATATATATATATATATATATATATATATTGGAAAGGATCACAATTTTGCGCGTGATCAAGATATTCCTATGAGTCCACGGGGAAAATGAAACACGAAAAGTTCCCAAGTGCACTTTCGTGTAATAATCACATCATCAGAGGAGACAAGAGAGGAATATAACAGTCAGTTGATATACATCGAAGAGACGAAGCTAGGACGCCATTTGGTAAACATGTGATTGTAAACATGTTTACCAAATGGCGTCCTAGCTTCGTCTCTTCGATGTATATCAACAGATATATTTCTCTCTTGTGTCTCCCTTGATGATGATGATGTGATTATTACAGGAAAGTGCACTTGGGAACTTATCGTGCTTCATCTTCCCCGTTTGATCACGCGCAAAACTGTGACCTTTTCCATACAGGTGTATGTGGGTGGGCTGGGCCATTCTTTCGTCTGTTTCCTTGCGCTACCTCGCTAACGCGGTAGACATCGACAAAGTGACAGAGTGAATGTTGGGGTGAAGAGGGTGGTGAGAGTAAGTGAGCTTGGGAAGGAGACTTGTGTGAGGAAGTACCAGGAGAGACTAAGTACAGAATGGAAAAAAGGTGAGAACAATGGAAGTAAGGGGAGTGGGGGAGGAATGGGATGTATTTAGGGAATCAGTGATGGATTGCGCAAAAGATGCTTGTGGCATGAGAAGCGTGGGAGGTGAGTTGATTAGAAAGGGTAGTGAGTGGTGGTATGAAGAAGTAAGATCATTAGTGAAAGAGAAGAGAGAGGCATTTGGACGATTTTTGCAGGGAAAAAATGCAATTGAGAGGGAGATGTATAAAAGAAAGAGACAGGAGGTCAAGAGAAAGGTGCAAGAGGTGAAAAAGAGGGCAAATGAGAGTTGGGGTGAGAGAGTATCATTAAATTTTAGGGAGAATAAAAAGATGTTCTGGAAGGAGGTAAATAAAGTGCCTAAGACAAGGGAGCAAATGGGAACTTCAGTGAAGGGCGCTAATGGGGAGGTGATAACAAGTAGTGGTGATGTGAGAAGGAGATGGAGTGAGTATTTTGAAGGTTTGTTGAATGTGTTTGATGATAGAGTGGCAGATATAGGGTGCTTTGGTCGAGGTGGTGTGCAAAGTGAGAGGGTTAGGGAAAATGATTTGGTAAACAGAGTAGAGGTAGTAAAAGCTTTGCGGAAGATGAAAACCGGCAAGGCAGCAGGTTTGGATGGTATTGCAGTGGAATCTATTAAAAAGGGGGGGTGACTGTATTGTTGACTGGTTGGTAAGGTTATTTAATGTATGTATGACTCACGGTGAGGTGCCTGAGGATTGGCGGAATGCGTGCATAGTGCCATTGTACAAAGGCAAAGGGGACAAGAGTGAGTGCTCAAATTTCAGAGGTATAAGTCTGTTGAGTATTCCTGGTAAATTATATGGGAGGGTATTGATTGAGAGGGTGAAGGCATGTACAGAGCATCAGATTGGGGAAGAGCAGTGTGGTTTCAGAAGTGGTAGAGGATGTGTGGATCAGGTGTTTGCTTTGAAGAATGTATAAGAGAAATACTTAGAAAAGCAAATGGATTTGTATGTAGCATTTATGGATCTGGAGAAGGCATATGATAGAGTTGATAGAGATGCTCTGTGGAAGGTATTAAGAATATATGGTGTGGGAGGCAAGTTGTTAGAAGCAGTGAAAAGTTTTTATCGAGGATGTAAGGCATGTGTACGTGTAGGAAGAGAGGAAAGTGATTGGTTCTCAGTGAATGTAGGTTTGCGGCAGGGGTGTGTGATGTCTCCATGGTTGTTTAATTTGTTTATGGATGGGGTTGTTAGGGAGGTGAATGCAAGAGTTTTGGAAAGAGGGGCAAGTATGAAGTCTGTTGTGGATGAGAGAGCTTGGGAAGTGAGTCAGTTGTTGTTCGCTGATGATACAGCGCTGGTGGCTGATTCATGTGAGAAACTGCAGAAGCTGGTGACTGAGTTTGGTAAAGTGTGTGAAAGAAGAAAGTTAAGAGTAAATGTGAATAAGAGCAAGGTTATTAGGTACAGTAGGGTTGAGGGTCAAGTTAACTGGGAGGTAAGTTTGAATGGAGAAAAACTGGAGGAAGTAAAGTGTTTTAGATATCTGGGAGTGGATCTGGCAGCGGATGGAACCATGGAAGCAGAAGTGAATCATAGGGTGGGGGAGGGGGCGAAAATCCTGGGAGCCTTGAAGAATGTGTGGAAGTCGAGAACATTATCTCGGAAAGCAAAAATGGGTATGTTTGAAGGAATAGTGGTTCCAACAATGTTGTATGGTTGCGAGGCGTGGGCTATGGATAGAGTTGTGCGCAGGAGTGTGGATGTGCTGGAAGTGAGATGTTTGAGGACAATGTGTGGTGTGAGGTGGTTTAATCGAGTAAGTAATGTAAGGGTAAGAGAGATGTGTGGAAATAAAAAGAGCGTGGTTGAGAGAGCAGAAGAGGGTGTTTTGAAATGGTTTGGGCACATGGAGAGAATGAGTGAGGAAAGATTGACCAAGAGGATATATGTGTCGGAGGTGGAGGGAACGAAGAGAAGTGGGAGACCAAATTGGAGGTGGAAAGATGGAGTGAAAAAGATTTTGAGAGATCGGGGCCTGAACATGTTCAGGAGGGTGAAAGGCGGGCAAGGAATAGAGTGAATTGGATCGATGTGGTATACCGGGGTTGACGTGCTGTCAGTGGATTGAATCAGGGCATGTGAAGCGTCTGGGGTAAACCATGGAAAGTTGTGTGGGGCCTGGATGTGGAAAGGGAGCTGTGGTTTCGGGCATTATTGCATGACAGCTGGAGACTGAGTGTGAACGAATGGGGCCTTTGTTATCTTTTCCTAGCGCTACCTCGCACACATGAGGGGGAGAGGGATGGTATTCCATGTGTGGCGAGGTGGCGATGGGAATGAATAAAGGCAGGCAGTGTGAATTGTGTGCATGGGTATATATGTATGTGTCTGTGTGTGTATATATATGTGTACATTGAGATGTATGGGTGTGTACGTTTGCGTGTGTGGACGTGTGTGTATATACATGTGTATGGGGGTGGGTTGGGCCATTTCTTTCTTCTGTTTCCTTGCGCTACCTCGCAAATGCGGGAGACAGCGACAAAGCAAAATAAATAAATAGATAAATAATATATGTATATGTATATATATATATATATATATATATATATATATATATATATATATATATATATATATATATATATATATATATATATATATATATAATAGTGCTGTGTAACTTTCATGTCGACAAAAGTTGGAGTAAAGATGGTAACTGACACACCAGGCTGGAGTGTGGTGCTTAATCGAAACGCGTCGACTCAGTTGTCTTCCTTAGTGGACTAAGAAATACAGCTAGTCAGCTGTTTTTCTTCCTTTATCTCCAGTTCACTGTATGGTGGGTCGACTCTCCTGTAATAAGATATGATAAATAATTTATAGTATACCGTTTATTCTGCTTTCATCAGCTAACCTGTTGTATCTGGTAGATGCTGATGAGGTCGTAGATCACCGTGATCATTCAAACTGATTACTTTCGTGATGAGTCTATATTGCTTCTTCCAGACAGTGTGGTGACCTCTTGCTGGTGCAGGGAGAAGGTGTAGCAGAAGTAGCAGCTACAGGCTTTAGGAAAGAGACAGGCTTTCTTTTGGTCTTGCTTTATTCCTACTTACTTAAGTCATGATTTCCCTTAAGGTTCTTAGACCCCCATAATAAGGTTGCGCATCATTGAGGTGTCTATCAAACTGATAATACTGTCCAAGGACTCTCGTGTAATGGCCAGCCTGGGCTTAACTTGTACAGGATCTTTGTCTTCATAAGTATAATCAGCCAAATCATCATCTGCAGCCTCTTCCTCGGTCATGTGTTGGTACCCACGATCCAACCTCCTCGTCCACAAGCCAGACAGCAGCATTACCCTCAGACTCACCATTTTCTCCAGCCCTCAACATAATTCGGTGGTAGTCTCTTGGATCGCAGCCCTGAAAATCACGCTCAGCATCCACGACATAAAGGAGTTTGTTCCAGCTAATGGGAAAGCGTCCTTATCTTCATGTCCTTCCAGGATGCTGCCTAAATGGTAACTGAAGACTTAGTGACCACAATTCTTGAAGTTTTGCAGTGCCCCCTTGCCCTCTCGTATCCTCCTCTGTCTTGCTCCTTCTTCCAGAACCAACATCACTTTATCCAGCTCCTTCACCATCACTTTATCCAGGGACTTTTACCTATAAAACCTTCAGCAGGCAACAATGACGCTTTGATCAACTACGTGGATCAGAAAGGTGGTGACAAGTAGCAATGCTAAGCACCTGTAATCTCGCCATCACAGCTGGAATGTGGAGATGCAGTATGTAAAAGTAGGATTGCCTTCACGTCTTTGAGAGCAATCTTGAGGACTCTAAATTTGGTAGTTGCGCCCCTCACGTAAAGCTTAATAAAGAAAAAAACAATCAAAGACAATCTCCTTGATGAACCACACATTCCTGGAGGAATGGTATAAGTCAGGAATCTCATTCATAATATCTTTAGAAAACGTGGTTTCTGCGGCTTCCTCACAACCACAGGCCTCAACCAACGGGAGACATCATCATCATCACTGGCTCAAAGCAATGCTGGTATGCGTTCCTTGCTGACTCTACGCCAGGAGTTTACATATGTGTGTGTGTGTGATGGAGACAAAAACACGAGATAAGTAAGATGAAGTGCAGCTGGGTTGGATGGGACTGCTGCTGAATTAGTTAAGAAAGGAGGTGACTGTGTTGTCAACCGGTTAGGGAAGATTTTCAACGTATGTGTGGGTCTCATATATATATATATATATATATATATATATATATATATATATATATATATATATATATATATATATATACTTCAGCCACTATGTATCATCACACCACAAATACACTTTTGAGGGAATCTCTTTTGAAAACTTTTGTCTCTCATGATACAATCATACTTTACCATCGCATCAAAATATATATATATATATCCAGTACTGAACATAATGAGAGCGCACATTTTGTAACTTTAGGCGAACCATAGATTTCCATAAAGATAATAAGCACAAATGTAACGCAAGTAAGTTTCCATTAATGTCCTTTAACTTCAGGAATGCACGAACCTTAATTTGCATCCGCCCTTCAAGAATGAATGACACGCGATCTCTGCTTATCTAAGAATCTCATTACTCACGTCATCTGGCTCTGGCAGGAGTCCCTCCGAAAAATGACTTTGCTCCTGAGGAGGTGGGTCAGGACGGCTGGAGGAGAGAGGGCGCGGGTAATAAGGTGGAGATAAATGGAGGTTAGGAAATGGGAACTGCATTTTCATCCTATTTTTACATAATTTTGTCTCTATTTCTAGCATAACCTTGGTGACCCCAGGGGCAGGCAAGGGCTGGCCTCATTCGTTCATATCCATTCTTAAAGTGTGAGGTATGATTTACCGAAATCAGAGATCCCGATCTACAACTAGACCCCATAGACTTCTGTTTGGTTTACCCTGACCGATATATATATATATATATATTTTTTTTTTTTTTTTTTTTTTTTTTTTTTTTTTATACTTTGTCGCTGTCTCCCGCGTTTGCGAGGTAGCGCAAGGAAACAGACGAAAGAAATGGCCCAACCCCCCCCCCATACACATGTACATACACACGTCCACACACGCAAATATACATACCTACACAGCTTTCCATGGTTTACCCCAGACGCTTCACATGCCTTGCTTCAATCCACTGACAGCACGTCAACCCCTGTATACCACATGACTCCAATTCACTCTATTTCTTGCCCTCCTTTCACCCTCCTGCATGTTCAGGCCCCGATCACACAAAATCTTTTTCACTCCATCTTTCCACCTCCAATTTGGTCTCCCTCTTCTCCTCGTTCCCTCCACCTCCGACACATATATCCTCTTGGTCAATCTCTCCTCACTCATTCTCTCCATGTGCCCAAACCATTTCAAAACACCCTCTTCTGCTCTCTCAACCACGCTCTTTTTATTTCCACACATCTCTCTTACCCTTACGTTACTTACTCGATCAAACCACCTCACACCACACATTGTCCTCAAACATCTCATTTCCAGCACATCCATCCTCCTGCGCACATCTCTATCCATAGCCCACGCCTCGCAACCATACAGCATTGTTGGAACCACTATTCCCTCAAACATACCCATTTTTGCTTTCCGAGATAATGTTCTCGACTTCCACACATTTTTCAAGGCTCCCAAAATTTTCGCCCCCTCCCCCACCCTATGATCCACTTCCGCTTCCATGGTTCCATCCGCTGACAGATCCACTCCCAGATATCTAAAACACTTCACTTCCTCCAGTTTTTCTCCATTCAAACTCACCTCCCAATTGACTTGACCCTCACCCCTACTGTACCTAATAACCTTGCTCTTATTCACATTTACTCTCAACTTTCTTCTTCCACACACTTTACCAAACTCAGTCACCAGCTTCTGCAGTTTCTCACATGAATCAGCCACCAGCGCTGTATCATCAGCGAACAACAATTGACTCACTTCCCAAGCTCTCTCATCCCCAACAGACTTCATACTTGCCCCTCTTTCCAGGACTCTTGCATTTACCTCCTTTACAACCCCATCCATAAACAAATTAAACAACCATGGAGACATCACACACCCCTGCCGCAAACCTACATTCACTGAGAACCAATCACTTTCCTCTCTTCCTACACGTACACATGCCTTACATCCTCGATAAAAACTTTTCACTGCTTCTAACAACTTGCCTCCCACACCATATATTCTTAATACCTTCCACAGAGCATCTCTATCAACTCTATCATATGCCTTCTCCAGATCCATAAATGCTACATACAAATCCATTTGTAAATTTTAGAGAGAATAAAAAGATGTTCTGGAAGGAGGTAAATAGGGTGCGTAAGACAAGGGAGCAAATGGGAACTTCAGTGAAGGGCGTAAATGGGGAGGTGATAACAAGTAGTGGTGATGTGAGAAGGAGATGGAATGAGTATTTTGAAGGTTTGTTGAATGTGTCTGATGACAGAGTGGCAGATATAGGGTGTTTTGGTCGAGGTGGTGTGCAAAGTGAGAGGGTTAGGGAAAATGATTTGGTAAACAGAGAAGAGGTAGTAAAAGCTTTGCGGAAGATGAAAGCCGGCAAGGCAGCAGGTTTGGATGGTATTGCAGTGGAATTTATTAAGAAAGGGGGTGACTGTATTGTTGACTGGTTGGTAAGGTTATTTAATGTATGTATGACTCATGGTGAGGTGCCTGAGGATTGGCGGAATGCGTGCATAGTGCCATTGTACAAAGGCAAAGGGGATATATATATATATATATATATATATATATATACTCTGGTTCAATCCAACGACAGCATATCGTCCCTTGTATACCACCAAATCGCTCCGATTCACTATCCCGTGCATGCCTTACACCCTCGTGCATGTTCAGACCCCGAGTATCCAAAACATCTGCCGTTCCATCCTCCTAACTGCAATTCAGATTCAGTATTCTCCTTTTTGTCCCCATCCTCATCCATACTTTCCACAAACCATTTCACCACACCTACTTCAGCTTTCTCATACATACTCCTCTTACTACCACACCTCTTATCTTACCTTATCATTTCTTACTCAGTCTACTTCCTCCTACCACATATTGTCCTCTTACATTTCACTCCCAGCACATTCACTCTCATCCGTTCTTTGTGATCTAAAGCCATTGACTCGCATCCATTTGACACCCTCGGGAATATCATACCTTCAAACATGCCCAGCTTCACGCTCACATATGGTGACTCTCATTCTACATGTTTCTCAGCGTGTCCAGGAACTCTGCTCTCTCACCCATCCTATAGTTCAATCTAGCTCCCATGGTTCCATTCACTTCCCTGGACACTCCCAGTTTACTTACTCCAAGTCCTCTTTATTCAAACTCACATCCCATTCAACATGACTCTTTCCACTGCTAAACCAGTGCAAACTCTTAAGACTCTCCTTCCACACTCTCTCACAAACTTAAAAACCAGCCTGTGTAGTTTTCTTTCAAATCTGCCATGAGCACCGTGTCGTTAGCTACCATTACACGACTCATTTCTCATATCTCCCCACCCTTGACAGACTGCAGAATTGCACCTCTTCCCAAAATCTTCACATTCACTTCCCTCACCACTACGGCTGCTCGAGGTTACACCGCGAGTGAAAAGTTACCATTTGGCGAGTCTGTCACTGAGAGTAGAGTCGCGCTGAAGAAATTCTCAAAACTAAAGGAGCCTTGGGCTGCAGGAGCCTTTAGAAAAGGTCTCTGTGTAACACCAGCATTGTTTCATTCTTCCTGTGGAAATTACAAATGAACAAATACATACATACATACATACATACATACATACATACATACATACATAAGATAAGCTTAGAATGTACTATATCCGTGTGCTATATTTGTTTCTAGTCCCGCTGGCGTGATGAAAGGGACAACAGGGAGGAATGTCCAAGGGCATAACATCTCACGTCGAACACATCAGTTGGTGTTACTCCAGCAAGTATGATCCGAGGTTTGGACCAGTACTTCATCGTTCACCCCACCCGCGCCTGTCTGTTCCCGTTTAAGCAGGCATAATGGATGACAGAGAATCGACAGATTATCTTTACGTAGAATATTATCATTTCACGCATATAATTATCATTGTAGTTCTCTATTATAC